>NC_137795.1:74152962-74357962 GCF_963383645.1 Muscardinus avellanarius
ATCTTCACATCTTCAGACTGACTACTCTGGGACGCAGTGACTGTAAACACATGGTTGGGGGGAAAGAGAGAGGAAGAGAGAGATAAAAGGAGGAAGAGGAGAAGACAAAGGAGGAGGAGGAGGAGGAGGAGGAAGAGGAGGAGGAGGAAAGAGGAAGATTTATCTCTGAAACTTGATGATCAATGGATCCTTTGTACATTTGCATTTTCTGTCTGCTCAAATATTTTGTAAAAGTCTTTGTAAAAATAAAGCAAACTCTTTAACTGATGATTTCATAACAGGAAATTGACAAAAAGTCTTTCCTCTTCCCTCTTTTGTAATTTGCCTCTAATGGGCCATCAGGACATGCTGACTTTCTTTTCTATTCATCCTCTCTCCTCCATTGCTGACCCTGCCTTGGATTTCATGCTTATAATCCTTACTAGTAAATACAATAGTTTACTTCTAGCAGGTTCTCTTGCCACCTCTCTGCTTTCCTTCCAGGCCATCATTCACACTGCCTCTGAGTTATCTTCTGAAAAGAGATATCTGATTCAATTGCTCCTATTAAAAACCAACAAATTCATTGCCCATGTAGACAGAATATAATTCATAATTAACTTCATTAATTATAAACTCTAGGATGGATTCTTTATGTTTAGTATTAATGTTTTGTGTTCTTAAAGATTTTTGTCTTTATTTATATTATTTATTTTTGTGGTACTGGGGATGGAACCCAGGAGTATTCTATCTCCAAGCTACACCCCCAGCCCAACTTTTTAACTCTTTATTTTGAAACAGGGTCTCCCGGAGTTGCAAAGGGCCTCACTAAGTAGCTGAAGTTGGCCACGAACTGCAATCCTCTTGTCTCAGCCTTCCAAATGCTAGAATTACAAGTGTGTGCCACCACACCTGGCTAATTTTTATCTTTAGTTTAATAAAATATTACCAAAATATATTAGAAATTCTGATTTAATTAATGACCTATGATACTTAAGTTATGAGTCTTGCTTCCAGGTATTTTGCCATTCCCAACAGTCACTGCAAAATAGTAGGTGTTCATTAAATATGACCATTAAGAGTTGGAACAACTTGGCTTTTACTGAGCTTAGTTTTCCACTCTCTTTATGTACACATGTTCTTCAATAATATGAATCTGGGTGTTTTCTTCTTGGGTATGTTCTCTGCCACTGTCCTATCCTTTCATAGTAAAATTTTTCCTGGACTTAAAGTCAGATATCTAATTCCAAACTTTTTTGAAACCTTCTCTGATCTCACTGAACTTTTTTTTTTATTTTTGGAGTCTTAATTGCTTGCTCATTTGGACCATTATCATAGTCCTAAACTCTTTTTGCTTGGAAATAGCTAGCTTTAAAAATCTCCTACTACTCTACTTCTTTAAGTTTCTTCAGGACACAGGTAATGCTTAACTTATTTTCATTCTACTATGGCATCAAAAGAAGCACAAGCTTCTCAAGAAAGATGCTTACTAAGTACTTATTGAGTGGTGGTTTGATGGATCAATATATCCCTATGTGTATTCTATAGAACTCTATTTTTGTAGGATGTCAGCAGGTTTCATATGAAATAGACTTCTCTGGTCAAAGAGGTTTGGGTAATTCTAGGTTAGACAGAGTTAAACTTTTTTATTTTCTATTGAGATGATTAACAATGCCAACAACGCAAAAGTTGTTCTGTAAGGGTGAAATGTTGTACCTAGCACTTCTAAATGTATGTGGCTTCGGAACTCTTCATTCACAGGTTGTCCTGCTACATTCCAGTAAACAGATCTAGCTGGCTCCAATTTTAGACACAAACAGGTCAACCCAAACTAAAAAGGCTTAGAGGGGACCTGGTTAGGGACTAAATTTTTAACTGAACTTGTAACATTAAGATGCTCTAATCTTGCCGGGACTGGTGGTGCATGCTCTCATCTCAGCATTTGGGAGGCTGAGACTGGAGGATCATGGTTTGCGGACAGCCTCAGGTACTTAGTGAGGCCCTTGAAACTCAGTGAGATCCTGTTTTAGAATAATAAAACAAAAAGGGCTTGGGGTGTAGCTCGGAAGTAGAATGCTGCTGGGTTCCATCTCCAATACCACACACACACACACACACAAACACACATACACACACACACACACACACACACACAAGATGCTCTGATCTGTATTCAGCTACAGCCATTGGCTTGAACTACAGTAGGTGTCACAGGAAATCTCAGCAGGACAAGCACTATTAGAGGCCTATTTAACATTTAAAATGTTTAAATTACAGTTTTAAGTATTATGAAACATGTCAATATTATATAATTCAATCTAGTGTATGTGACATTATAAGGATATTTTCACAATTAAATTTTGTTGTGTGATTTACTTATTTACTTTAATGGCATGTTTTGCACATTTCTTTTAGCTTACGGTAATCCTGGAGAGTACTTTCATAGATGCATAATTGTGTAAGCTCTATATAAGGAGAACAACTCATTGTTCAGCGTCAGAATGAAATGGTACTCGATAAGTAGTGTTTTTTTTTTTTTAATAAAAGGGGTTAATCCTGCTTCAATTTCAATACCCGGGTCAGCAATACAAATTATGATCTACTCTAACAGGTCACATATGTTTTATCACTACTTTCTTAGCATTTAATGTAACTGAAGACTTACTTGAAATCCACACTTGGAAAGAATCGAAAAGTTGCCTTGGGAAAATGTGCTTCAGTTTCTATCATTCTCTTTATTGATGATTCAACCTTTTTAGGAGCAGAGCTGTGTCCTTTTTTTCATTTGTAGTCTCCTCTAACTGGAGTGCTGTGCTATGAACACGGCAGGTACTCTAAAGACATTGTTATACTGACTCCCAAAGATGTAGCACCTTCATTAAGTTTTACAGGAAAGAACATCTTGGTGATAAGGTAGGATGGAGTGCAGGGGTGGTGGTGGGAAGAAGCACCAGCCCACCGGAGACTGGGGACAGAATTCTAAAGACCTTGGTGAGCAAGAAACAGATATAAGGATATTCAGTTGTACACTTAAAGAACAAAAATCACGTTGTACAGACGTAAAATGAGTAATGAGGAACTAGACCCAAGAACCTCAGAACAAAAAAAATGAGAAGTCATAATGAATTATAAAAACTCCCATGAGTCAGCAACATGGTGCTTTTTAAAATCCAAGCAATTTCCCCAGGATATGTGCGGCAGGAGTATAGCAGGCAGCATTTGCACCTAACATCCATTTCATGTTAAATGATATAATTAGGTGAGATAGCTTAAAAATATTTTATGAGCTAAAGAAATAAAACTCAATTGATCCTTTAATATTTGAAAATTTCCTGCAAGAATCCTGAAAATATTGTGCCTGCAAATTCTCTCTTAATATCAGTAGCATCTACAAGCTGAGATCTCAAATGCTCAGGTATATTATTGGTTATAAGGCAGATAAAGCATCCTTTATGGTTGTTTTTTTTTTTTTTTTCTGTGTGGGTCTGGGGATGGAACTCAGGGGCATTCGACCTTCAAGATACACCCCTGCCCTATTTTTTATTCTTTATTTTGAGACAGGGTCTCACTAAGTTGCGGAGGGCCTCACTGATTAGCTGAGGCTGTCCGTGAACCATGATCCTCCAGTCTCAGCCTCCTGAATGGTGGGATTACAAGCGTGCGCTACCACGCCCGGCTCATCCTTTATGTTTTTAACCATAATAAAAGGAAAACCCAAACCCATGTTAAGAGTGACTGCATTCCTGTTCTGGTAATACCTCTGATAATGTAAGAGCAGTATTCCTGTGCTGTCAATCCATGTGTGCCTCTCTGGCTGAATATTCATTCATTTCAGTTATACATGCTATGGGATTTCAAAGACCTGTAACACTTTTTAAAACCCACATACCAATTTTGGAAAAATCATGTTGACTATTAAATATGAAAAGAAATTAAAATGATTGTCTTCTATTAATCAGTAAGACTATTTATTAAGACTATTTTCTTACATAGGTAAGAATTTCAAATAAAATATATAACTGGGAAAAACTAAAGCAAACAGTGTTTTACTATAGCTTTATTATAGTGTATAAAAAACTAAAAGAAGTATTCATTGATGGGCATAAATATATAAAAACTCTAAAGCAGAAAAGTAGAAATACTTTGTTTTATATAAGGCTGATAAAAATGTAAGGAAACAGAGATTTTGGACAATATAACTGATACACAGATGAGAAATGTTTCAACTTTGTACTTCATGAAAAAATGTACACATATTTTTAAATTGTACCTTTATAAAAATCAGCCACCCCGCCATGAGGAAGCCCATGCATCTTGTAAAGAGAACCACATCAAGAGCAATTGGAGCCCTGGATCCAGCTCCTGCTGGGCTCTCAGTGCCCCAATTTGCCAACCACAGGCATAAGCCATCTTGAAAGAGAAGCTTCCTGGTGAGCTGCCTACTTCAGGTCAGGTTCTCTGGAAGCAAACAATGAGGAGTTTGCAACCCAAGTAGGTAGGAGACATCATGAAAAAAAAAGGGGGAGAAGCTGAATTGGGAAGAAAAAGAAACTAAATTTTCATGAAGTTTCTACAAGCTTTTTCCACCCAGGCATGAAGTCCCGCAGGGTATTTTGCTCATCACGTTTGCTGAGCAGCAAGGGAATATGTCTGGTTCTTTGTATTGCTCCCTTGATGAGTCATCAGATGTGAGCTGCCCTGGACAGGAGGTGACCTTATGTGAAGCAGCTGTCTGAAGCTCAGGCAGACACCAGAGGAGCTGAAGGCTTGAATGTCCGCTGAGCACACCCCCCACAGCTGAACAGCACATCCATCCTTGAGAAATGTCCTTGGTGGGACATCTCCTTATCTGTCCCTTGTCCTAGATGATGCTACCTGGAGCAGAGGTGTGTTGCCCTGGGCTGGTTTTGTTACACAGCAATAATAACTGTAACATGTACACAGACATACAACACACACACACACACACACACACACACACACTCCAGGGAGCAGGGAGACCAAATTATATGATAAAAAGAACTAGCAAACAGACAACAAGAAAAGAGAAGCCTCTGATTTAATTCAGTTATTAATTTTTTAATCTCTGTGTGGGTAAGAATTTTTCAGAAATTTATTTATGTGGTCTGTCTATATAATGAAAATAATAAAAAATAAAATATGAAGAGACAACTCTTTAATGTCAAACTTATAAAATGAAAGTTTGATTAAAATGGCCGGGTGTGGTGGCGCACGCTTGTAATCCCTGCGCTTGGGAGGCTGAGACAGGAGGATCACGCAGGTTCAAAGCCAGCCTCAGCTACTTAGTGAGGCTCTCAGCAACTTAAGTGAGACCCTGTTTCCAAATAAAATATAAAATGGGTCTGGGAGTATAGCCCGGCGGTAGAAAAGCCTCTGGGTTCCACCCCCAGTACTACAAAATAAATAAATAAATAAATAAATAAATAAATAAATAAAAATAAAATGAAAGTTTGATTAAAACGGACATTTTTAGCAAAAATAGGTAAAAACTTGTTTGTAATATGTTTTTAATATGTGACATAGTCACATGAATCAATAAGTTATAATAATAATTATTATTATCAATTATTATTATTAATTATTATTAGTTTTGTGGTACTAGGGATTGAACCCAGGGTCATTCTATTTCTGAGCTATACCCCAAACCCTCTGTTTTTTGGGGGTTTTTTTGGTACTGAGGATCAAACTCAGAGGCATTCTACCTCTGAGCTTCACCCCCAGCTCTATTTTTTATTCTTTATTTTGAAACACAGTCTCACTAAATTATAGAGGGCCTCACTAAATAGCTGAGGCTGGTGTCAACCTGTGACCCTCCAGACTTAGCCTCCCAAGTACTAGAATTACAAGTGTGTGCCACCACTCCCTGCCAATTTTTTTATTTTGAAATAAGGTTTTGTTAGGTTGCTGAGAGTCTCACTACCCTGCTAAGTCTATCCTCAAATCTGAAATCCTCCTGTTTCAGCCCCCAAGTACTGGGATTATAAGCATATGCCACCCCAGTTGGCCAATAAAAGATTCTTACTAAGAAAAAGTCATCTCGGTAAAAGAGATACATATAGAAAATGAACACAGAAAAGCTTTTTACCCTTACGAATACATAAATAAAAACAAATTAAAAGTATAAAAATACCATTTTAATTTATCAAAAAAGCCACAGTAAACATAAAAAAAGGTATCTAATGCTTATGCTGATATAGTGATAAGGTCATTCACATAAATCATGGTGGGGAGAGAATTTTCCAACACCCCCTAGAAAGCATCTTGGTAACATGCATTTAAAAACCATAAATTTTTTTATTTTCTCACACATAATAATTAAATTTTCTAAACTTTACATAAATGTTCTGAATAGGAACAAATATATATTAAAATGTTCATTTCAGCCTTTATTTTTGTTAATAGCCAAGTGGAGAACGATTTGTATTTCTTGTGATAGAAGATTATAGGGCCATTAAACATACTATTTACTAAAAAAAAATCATAAAAAAGTACACAAAATTCTTTATATAATAAAAATACAACTGTGAAAAATGTGTTTGAAAATGTATCAATATATTTATAGTTTCTTCTATTCCTTAGAAGATTCTCAAATAGTATTGTTAATTTTCTACCCACTTTGAACAGGGGAGAAGTTTCTTTTTTAGTTGCCATGATAATACAAGGCATCCATGTTTTTACCAACAAGTAGCCAGAACTGTTGGACATGAAATAGTTCCTGGATGATAATTTGTAAGAAATTCATTCTTAAATACCTCCTTGTGCTGAGGCTAAAGGATTTATTATTTATTTATTTATTTATTTATTTATTTATTTATTTATTTATTTTTACTTGACCTTCATTCTCTCCACAACTTATTTGCAGGTCCAGTTGCCCCTCTATTTCTTCTTACTTCTTTCTTCCAATCATAGTTTTCTCCCCTAAACTGGGTCCAACCAAAGTTAGAATAATCTCTAAAATTTGTTTCTGCCCCCATGTGGTCTTCATTTACTGCAGAGTATTTTTAGAGTAGAAGTTATGGGAAATATACAAAGCTCAGTGAACTGTGCTAAAAAAATCCTTAGTCTCAACATGTCTACATTACTGTAAAGCCTTATGCTAGCTAGAGAAGATTAGATGAATTGTAAATCTCTTCTTTCTAAACTCCTATAGTTATGAGAACTTTTGGAAAAAAGAATATTATATTTAGGTTATAATGCCATTTGTATTCAAGAAATTGGAGTGCTTCTAGAAAGATATTGAAGTCTCATTGAAGATTTGTCATCTGAGGTATAGAGAAATGTCTCAATTACCTCCTGAGACTGCTGTGCTCTGCTTTTCTCTAATCTGTTTCATGACAGAAGGAGGCAGTGCCATGGTCTCTTACACTACTGAAAAGTAGTAGTATTCATTTACTCAGAAGTTTCTCTAAAACTTTCTTTGGAAAGAAGGTAGATAATGAATATATAGGTTTTCAAGGCTATTTCTGGTAGCTTCAATGACCAATCTAACCTCTTAAACTTTCTGTCTTGCTTTTCTGCCAATACAAAGTTGACACAATTCTTCCAGTGACATTGTGTCTGGTGACACAGAGCAATGACCTTGAGTCACTGGCTCATTCATTCATTGATGGTTTAATCAATGGCTCCTTTTAATATCTGAGCCATTTCTCCTTATTGAAGCTCTATTGCCCAAACTTGCTCTTGTTTTCTTTTTGTTTATACTTATTACTTTATCAAGAGGAAACTAAAACCTCCACTTATATGGGAATTGTCTTAGTCTCACAAAAGAAAAGAAATGAGGAACAAAGAAAAAAAGCAAAATAGTCAGCTGGCATTCATAGATAAAGTCTGCTGAAATATGCCCTTTGACTTGCATGTGTTCAGAAGACTTACTTCATACATATCTTTTCTGCCGGTATTACCAAAGGATTTTTATCTAGAACTTTGGGAGAAAATGATTGAGGTGGGCAGTTGAGTATGTGAAGAAAGGAAAACAAAACATTTGATCAGGGAAACTGCTAAATAACAGTCTTATAATTACAAAATAAAAGAACTGCCCATTTTAGAGAGATCCTAATAATAGTGTGTGTGTGTGTGTGTGTGTGTGTGTGTGTGCACATGCATGTGCGCGTGCATGCATGCGCATAATAAGTTAGTGTTTATGACATAATTTTAATAAATGAAGTGAATTATCTTAAATTTACTTATCTTTTAAAACAATAAAAGATAAAAGTTAAAATATTTTAATCTGGAAATATAAACCTCTGTTGAAGTTAATGAATTTGGAGAAAGGAATGTGATTTGGCAAGAAAAGGCCCTAACTAAATTTTTATTTAAATAAAGGGAACAGAAATAAATTTGTGCTTGATAATGTGATTTTGAATTAATAAGTATAGAATGAGCAATGCCTGTTTAATTTTCTGTATTAATCTTAATGATATTAAACTACTTTAATGCATTCTAAAATACAAAAATAAAGAACACGATCTAGCTGGACATGGTGAAACATGCCTATGATCTCAGTTCTTTGGAGGGTGAGACAGAAGGATCACAAGTATAGGGCCAGTAGAGAGACTGTTTCAAAATATAAGCCGGGCTGGTGGCACATGCTTGTAATCCCAGCATTCGGGAGGCTGAGACTGGAGGATCGCGGTTTGTGGACAGCCTCAGCTACTTAGTGAGGCCCTTCACAACTTAGTGAGACCCTGTTTCAAAATAAAGAATAAAAATAGGGCAGAGGGTGTGGCTTGGAGGCCAAATGCCCCTGGGTTCCATCTCCAGACCACCCCAAATTTATATATATATAAATGAAAAAAATCTGGGGGAATAGCTTAGACGTAGAATGCCTCAGGGTTCAGGCCCCAGTGCCACACACAGAGAAAAATTTGTTAGGAAAGGAGTAAGATATAGGAAGAGAAAAACTTGAAGGAAATTAACCAAACATGGAGCTATGAAAATTATAAAGATTACATAAAAATGTTGAAAATGTCTTAGTCATGCTGAATTGATATAACAATACTGAATTATGTGTGAATTATATAAATTATGTAAATGTGCATTGATGTAGAAGATAATATGAAAGCATATTAGAATAGTGGTACCAACATTATAGTTATTACTGTGTTTTTGTTATTTTAATATCCTCCCAACTTCTTATCCTGAAAGTCAATTTCTTCTTAATCTACTCAAAATATATCTTTAATAAAATACTAGGGTCTTCAAGAATTTGTAAAAAAATTATTTTTGTTTTGGAAATAGCTCTAATATTTATTTTTGATATCTAATGCATTAATCATTTACAAAAGACATCAACAATAAAATTTTTTTTAAGAAACCTATTCTAAGATGGAACTGAATTAAAGTTCAGATAATTATCAAATACTCAAAGTGATTACTTTGCATAACTCTAAAAAATCCTTTTTTAGTTACCTAGCATATTTTCCGCATTTAAATTCATTACAGCATCACTGAAAATGATCTGCTTCATCTTTAAGTTGTTTCAATGTATTTTTCCCAGCACTTAGTAACAGAGTTTAAGAGGCTTATTTTCATTGACATCTCCCTGAGGACAAGACCACTCTTTCTGTCTAAAGTTGTTCATACCTACACAGTGCCAATAAAGCAAAGATCACTAATGGCTTTTTACAGACAAAGGATTTTCCATAGTAAGTGGTGGAGCAGGACTGATCTGTGATATGATGCTCTCATACATCTTAGCAGTAATGGTACATGTTCCCAATGGGGTGTGCCAGAGATCTGATTGGTAATTGTGATATTGTTTAGACTCAGTTTACTTTTTTATTTTTTATTATTTTAAAATTTTTTATAGAAGATTTTGTTTATTTTTGTTTTTTTTTTTTTTTTTTTTGGTGGTGCTGGGGGTGGAACCCAGAGGCTTTTTACCTCCGGGCTATACTCCCAGACCTATTTTATATTTTATTTGGAAACAGGGTCTCACTAAGTTGCTGAGAGCCTCACTAAGTAGCTGAGGCTGGCTTCGAACCTGTGCGATCCTCCTGTCTCAGCCTCCCAAGTGCGGGGATTACAAGCATGCACCACCACGCCTGGCTTATTTTTAAATTTTTTAAATTTACTTTGTTATTTTTATGTGGAATATATTGAAAATGGCATACATTCAGACTGCTTGGTGCCCTCTCCCCCCACTTCCCCCTTCCCCCTCCCAACAATGAGTGTCCAGGTTAATCATGCTATATTCATCTTTTACACAAATTCGGATGTAGCTCCTCCATTAATCAACCTCAGCCTTCCTCCTCTCCTATTCTTCCATTGTAATTTTGGTGAGGTTTCTCCTCCATTGTTTGGAGTCCCGTTGGTATCTCTAATACTCCCTGGTTTGGTCATATTAGAGAAAACATAAGTCCCTTCTCTTTTTGTGCTTGGCTATTCTCACTTAACATAATGTTCTCCAGGTCTTTCCATCTTCTTGCAAATGACATGATTTTGTTCTTCTTTATAGATTAATAGAATTCTATTGTGTATATTTTCCATAATTTTTCAATCCATTTATCTTGATGGAGTCCTAGGTTGGTTTCATATTTTGGCTATTACAAATTGTGCTGCTATGAACATGGGTAGGCATATGTAACTGTAGTTCTCTGATTTCAGCCCATTTGGACAAATACCCAGAAGAGGTATACCAGTCATATGATGGATCTATTTCCACTTTTCTAAGAAATCTCCAAACTGATCTCCATAGTGGCTGAACGAGTTTGCACTCCCACCAACAAAATACCAATGACATTATTCACAGACCTAGAAAAATCAATCATGAATTTTATATGGAGAAAGAAAAGACCCAGAAAGCCAGAGTAATCCTCAGCAATAAAAAACAGGCAGGAGGCATCACAATCCCAGACTTCAAATTATACGATCAAGCAATAGTAGTATTGGCACAACAGGCATACTGACCTGTGGAACAGAATAAAAGGTACAGAAACAAACCCACACACCTATAGTCCATCTTTGACAAAGGAGCCAAACTCATATGCTGGAGAAAAGATAGCCTTTTCAACAAATGGTGCTGGGAGTACTGGCTATCCATTTGTAGAAAGATGGAACTAAATACTTACCTCTCACCATGTACAGAAATCAACTCAAGATGGACCAACCACTTAGAAATTAGACCAGAGACTGTGAAGTTATTAGAGAAGGGCATAGGCTCAACACTCCAACACACAGGCAGTAACTTTCTCAATAAGACCAGGACATTAAAGCAAGAATTAACAAGTGGGGTGGCATCAAACTAAAAAGTTTCTTCTCATTAAAGGAAACCATCAAGAACCTAAAGCAAAAGCCTACAGAATGGGAGAAGATCTTTACCAGCCACCACTCTGATAGGGGGCTAATATCCAGAATATACAAAGAGCTCAAAAACTGTAGCAAAACAAATAACCCAATCAAGAAATGGGAAACTGAACTGAATAGAAACTTCACAAAAGAAGAGATACAAATGGTCAATAGATACATGAAAAGATGTTCACTAGCCATCAGGGAGATGCAAATCAAAACTGCACTGAGATTCTATCTAACTTCAATCAGAGTGGCAAGCATAGAGAAATCAAATAACAACAAATGCTGGTGAGGATGTGGGGAAAGAACTCTTTTACATTTTTATTTTTTAACTTTTGTATGGGATACATTTTCCTTGCAAAAGAGCCATTTTTCCAAATGATATGATTGTTATGAAAAGATTGAGTTTTAAATTATGAAGAAATATAGGTAGTAATATTGTTTAATTATGCTCAATTACGCCACACCCTCAGTATTTCCAGTGCTGCTTTTGGGATGGAGTAATCATTGAAGTCACCAGGATTCTGATGATGACATGCAGAATTCTGAGTAGTTAATATTATACTCTTAATGAACTTTCAAATCCAGAAATTATATGTAAGTGGAGAGCAGGTAATGTTCGTCACAATAACATTAATTCATATAACTTTTTGGATAACTATGGGGCAGAACAAGTTGGAGGAATTACACCACCTGATCTCAAAGCCATATTGACCAGACAGAAAACAGACATACAGACAATGGAATAGAATATAAGACCTGGAAATGAATTTATAGATTGACTATAAATTTATTGTCAATCTCTGACAAAACTTCTAAGAACACATAAAGTTGAAAAAACCATTTATTCAGAAAAGTGTATACCTATATGCAGAGGAATGAAATTATACCATACAGAAATCAATACAGATTAATGACTTAAATATAAAAGTAGAAGCTGTAAAACTACTAAACAATGGAAAAAATCCTTTTTTATTTGTTGGTACTGGGGTTCCTGGAAGCCCTTCTACCTCTGGGCTCCACTCCCAGACCTATTTTATATTTTTATTTGGAAACAGGGTCTCTTAAGCCAGCGCAGCTGGCTTTGAAACTGCGCGATCCTCCTGTTTCCACCTCCCAAGTGTGGGGATTACAAGCGTGTGCCACCACGCCAGGCTGAAAAAAACCTTTTGAACTTGTCTGTCAAGGATTTTTGATTGTGTCTCCAAAAGCATAGGAACAAATGCATAATTTATATTAAGCCAAGGACATTCTGCACAGCAACAGAATGAAGAAATAACTTACAGAATGAGAGGAAGTACTTGAAAGCCTTATGTCTAATAATAGGTTAATATTCAAAGCATATAAACAACTCAATAGCAAGAACACAATAACCTGATTTAAAAACTCTGGGCAAAGGACATGAATAGATATGTTCCAAAAGTAGACATAAAACCCAGGTGTATTGGCACATGCTAATAATCCCAGCATTCAGGAGACTGACACAGGAAGACTGCAGTTCGCAGACAGCATCAGCTACTACTTAGTGAAGCACTTCCTAACTCAGTGAGACCCTGTTTCAAAATAAAGAATAAAAAATAGGGCTGGGAATATAACTCAGAGGTAGAATGCCCCTGGGTTCCATCCCCAGTATTGCAAAAAAAAAAAAAAAAAAAAAAGACATAAAAATGGGCAACAGACCTATGTGAAAACACTCACCATAACCAATTATCATAAATGGAAAGTATTAGTCTGTTTTGTTATTATATTTTGTGTATATGTGGTACTCTGACTTGAACCCAAGAAAAAGGAAGGAAAATCAATCAAAGGAGGAGAATGAAAAAAAAGGAAGGAAAGAGGAAGAAAGAGGAAAAAAGAACAAGAATAAAATAAAAGGAACTAGCAGCTGTGTGTAATAAAAAATAAGGCAATCTATCCAATGTGTGTGTGTATATATATATATATATATATATATATATATATATATATATATATCAACAAGTTAAAGAAGTGTGGGTTAAAAAAAAAACAAAAACAGCAATAACCATACCAAAACAAAAGCACTGTAAAAACAAAATAAAACAAAACATCCACATTAAAAGTAAAACAAACATTCCTCCTTATTTACGCATATGGGGTCAGGTCCATATAATATGTGCATATTTGATTGCTTTGGTGGCTTTCAGAATACCATCCAATGTCTCTTAGTTTTCTTTGTACTCTATTTTTATCTTCTTAGGTCACTCTGGGTGTTTGGACACCTTTCTCTCCTTTAACTGCTTTAGGTTTATGTGTCCGGATGTCTGGTTTCACTGTTATTTGATTCTGTACAATTCACAGGTTCTGCAAAATTCTAACCTGTGGTCAGCACCTCTGCACTCACCACCCTAGCCTCCAGCCTGTGCTTCCCTACAGCAGGGATGGAGAATGACCAAAGTATAATTGGAACCATCCCCCTGAGGTCCTGTGCAGATATTGTGGCCCGATGGATTTTCCTGTGTCTCTGGAAATTCCAGCTGGGCTAGCCGGTGTGGTCCCAAGATGAACCCTGGGCAAATGGATGCTGATTCCTGGATGCCCACACTTACTGCCAGAGCTCTGCCTATTCCGAGAGTGCAGGCTGGATGCGCTGCTAATACTGGACCCAAGTGTGAGTGGATGCAGCTGTCTATTGCTGCTGGTGTGCTCTTCCAAGGTGTATTGAGCTGTGTTCTCGCTTAGAACTAAGCATCTGGCTACCAGGAGGGTGGGAACACCCAGCGGTGGGCCAGGGGTGCAGGGTAGGTGCTCAAGGGTCCAGTGCGTGGTGTCCAGCAATGGTCTCTGCCTGCCACGGGACGTAGAAGCTGGGGGTGCCCCAAGGAGATTTCCGGGTCACACAGGGCTTTCGCAGCCTGGAAGGCAGGCTCTGGCAAGGTGGCAGGGGCTAGACACACAAGCAGGCTCCAATTTAGGGGTGGCAGTGGCACAGGCACTGACTACTAGCAGGGGACCATGGCGCAGGCAAGGTGTGCGAGGAGAGAGCTCTTTTCTGAGGCTTGGGCCCGTGCTGGGGGGTTGGGGCTGCGCACACACTAGGACCCCAACTTACCAGGGCGCCCTCAGGTACCTGACTTGGTGCAGGAATCCGTGGGAGTCTCTATGCAGTTGTGATCCGGTCGCTGGTGAGCACACAGAATTCTGATGTGGGTGCTGCTCGCTGCTTAAGATGCAGTCCTAAATCCGTTTTTAGTCCCGGATTATCTTGCCACAGTAATATCGGGCAGGCAGCTCCTCGGGCAGCTGCAAAAGCAGCCTGCCGATCGGCGTTCCGATCAGCGTTCCGATTGTATCTGCAGCAGGTCCTGTGTCCGATATTTGTTCTTCTTCTTCAAGTTCAGGGTTCCACCGAGGTACCTGGATGTGTTTTGGTTCCTGGTATGTATTTATTTTGTTGATTAAGACACTGCTTTCTAAGTATTTAAACTTTATTTGCTTCAGCTACTGAGAAGTGCTGTGTCCCTCAGTCGCCATTTTGAAAAAAGGCCCCATCTTTTAAAGATTGCACAATCTCAGTACCAAAACCCCAGGGATGAAGATTCTAATACATGAACACTTGGGGATACAGACCACATTCAAACCAAAACCCACATCAACCAAAACCCTCAGTGAGATATTATCTCATCAATCATTAGAATTGCTATCATCAAAAAGATGGTAGATTAAATATTGTGAAGATGTGGAAAAAAGGAAACCATTGTATGTTTCTGGTAAGAACATACATTTAATACAACTGTTATGGAAAATAACATAGAATTCTTCAAATGATAAGATTTAGAACTACCATAGTATACCACAATTCAAATGAAATATCCAAAGGAATATAAATATTCCAAAATATATATTCAAAGGGTATAAAATATGTATGATACAAGAAGGACTTTAGATAATGAAGGAGAAACCACAGTAGAGTGAAGGAAATAGTGTGGTGGAGGCTAGAGGGGTGGGGGAGAGGGAGAATTAATGAAGGGAACACTTCCATTCACTTTATGTATATATGGGAAAATAGCAATGCCAATCTTAGTATCATGTATGGGGGAGCCAGGGAAAAGCTCACCAAGTACCATGTGCAAGTATGTCATCAAAACTTTTAACTGCATTATGACGTGAGACTACAATACATCAAGGCATGGTGGCACATGCTTGTAATCCCAGCATTTGGGAGGCTGAGATGGGAGAATTACGGTTCCTGGCTAACCTCAGTGAGGCCCTTTGTACTCAGCGAGACCCAGTTTCAAAATAAAGAATGAAAAATAGGAATGAAGGTGTAGCTCAGAGGTCGAATGCCCGTAAGTTCCATCCTCAGCACTGCAATGGAGAGAGAGAGAGAGAGAGAGAGAGAGAGAGAGAGAGAGAGATGCATCCCCGCATTTATTGTAGCATCATTCATAGTAGCCAAGATATGGAATCAATCTAATGTCCATTAATGGATGAACAGGTGGAGAAAATTTGGTATACACCACTGAATACAAAATAGTATATTCAATAGAATACTATTTCACCTAGAAATAAAGATATTGTGTCATTTGCAACAACATGTATGAACCTGGGGGGCATTATATTACATGGAATGAGCCAGGCAGTAAAAGACAAATACTCATAATTTTACTTATATGTGGAATCTTAAAAAGTTACACTCAAACTGGGTGTGGTGGCGCATGCTTGTAATCCCCGCGCTTGGGAGGTGGAGACAGGAGGATCGCGCAAGTTCCAAGCCAGCCACGCTGACTTAAGAGACCCTGTTTCCAAAAAAAAAAAAGTATAAAAAATAGGTCTGGGAGTGTAGCCTGGAGGTAGAGGGGCTTCCAAGAACCCCAGTACCACCAAAAATTAAAAAATGTTACACTCATTGAATCAGAGAGTAGATGACAGTTAACAGGGTTAGGATTCAGAGGAATACATAAATAAGGATTGAGACAAAGTTTCAGTTAGATAAAAGAGGAATAAATTATGGAGATCTATTATATAGCACAGTGGCTGTAGTTAATAATATATACTTGAAAGTATACATTAAAAAGTGTATCTTAAATGTTCTTGCTACAAAAATGGGCATGAGTGGTATGCATATGATAGCTAGTTTTATTTAATCTTTTCACAATATGTTTATATATTATATATCATATATAATATATTATATATTGTTTGTATAAACATATAATAGATAATAAAAGTTCAAAATTTTTATTTGTCAATTACACTTTATAAAGATGAAAGAAAGAAAGAGTGACTTGGTATATAGAATCTAGACATCCTTTCCTCTGCCTTCTAAAAGAGACTCCATTAGTGCAGCCTAAACTAGGAAGTTTCTTTTCACATAGCAGAAACATCATCATTCAGTTTCTAAAATAAAATATAATTGAATTTATTATGAGCAAATATCCTCTTTATAATAATAATAAATATTCTAAATATCACAATTAGGTTTAGACAAGTTAAACACAGTAAAACAGTAAACAACCAGGTCAACTTTTAGTTAATTTAAAACCAAATTAGGTTACTAGACAAAATAGGTAGAAACAGTCATACTGTTTCTAAAAATCCTTCTATTGGAAGAGCCAGTATGAAGCTTTGAGAATGCATTTGTGGTAGGCTGAATAATGGTCCCCCAAATATGCCACATCATAATTCCCAGAACCTGTGAATTATATCTCATATGGCAACATAAACATTTCAAAGGTTACTATCTACAATATATAAAGGACTCCTGCAACTCAGCAGCAAAAAAATCAAATAACTCAATTAAAAGTAGGCAAAGTACTTGAATAGACACTTTTCCTAAGGATGAACCATCATGGAAAAAGAGGCTCAGTGTTACTAATAATCAGAGAAACACAAATCAAAAGCCTAATGATACACTATCTCATATTCATTAATATAGCCAGTATCAAAAAACAACAACAACAAAAAATGAACATGTTTGAGGAGATGGCAGCGGCCAAATGGGACAGGTATTCATCTGAGAAACCTTGGACATCAGATTTTGGTTTAATATCTGATTGGGACAATATATAGAGACATTTATAGCCATGACTTCCTAACTAAAATATAAAAAAGAAGAGATGGATCAAGATAGTGGAGGCTGCAGCGGCGGCAGCAGCCAGTATTTGAGAAAGGTAGATAAAACCATTCCAACCCACATTGAACTATTGGAGAAATCTCCCCCCAAAAAGACTGCTCCTGCCTCACAAGCTCAGGAATTCTGTACAACATACTAAGAAAAATGCTCATGAGGAGGGCCAAGATAGTGGTGGCAGCAGTAGCCAGTCAGTATCGGGGAGAAGCAGGTAAATTCATTATAATCCACCCTGAACTTTTGAGGAAATCTCCCCAAAAGTAGACTGCACCTGCCCCCCATGCTCCATAACTCTGGGCAACATACTATGTAAGAAAAGTGTTTGGGGCGCCTCAGATGGAGCTGCCGCGTGTTCCGGGGCCAAGGGCTCTCCTGGCCGCTGCTCTCCTTTGTGCAGTGCTGGGGCTGAGTGCTCTCGGAGCAGAGAACCCGTTCTCCATGTGAAGCTGTGGGCCTCTACTCTTGGCAGGGAGATAAAACACATTGCTACTAAGTACTTGGGCCCCCCACTCCTGCAAAAGACAGGTACTGTTTTCTTTTATTAAAAAATATTGAAGAGGGAGGAAGATGGCGGCGGCTGCTGTTGCAGCTGCTGTGGCGATCATGACCACAGCCGTGATAGTTAGCAGCAGCCGAATCGCATATGCATCTCCCTGAGAAACCCTGGACAATAGATTTTGATTTAATAGCTGATTGGGACGATACACAGAAACATTTCCAGTCATGACTTCCTATCTGAAATATAGGAGAAAGAGAGTGGAAAATGGCAGAATTAGAGGCAATACTGCAGCGTGGTGCCCGCCACAGCAAGAAAAGTGATTTTTGGAAGGATATCCCAGAACAGATCAGAAAGCAGACTGCTCCTGCCACACATGCACAGGAATACTTAACACAACATACTCTAGGGGAGACCAAGAAAGCAGCGGTGGCAAGTATTCAAGAGAGGCAGACAGATCCAACCAAATCCACTTTGAATTTTTGAAGAAATCTCTCCAAAAGTAGACTGTTCCTGCCCCACATGCTCAGGAACTCTGAACAACATACTATGAAATGAAATTTATACTATGAAGTTGCTGATGCTGGCCTCAGGCCCATGATCCTCCTGTCTCAGCCTCCAAAGTACTGGTATTATAGGCATGCACCAACATGCCCAGCTTATGTTATGTATTCTTAGCAATAATTTTTAAAAGGGAACTTTGAAGATGTGATTAGCTTAAAGATCTTGAGGTAGGAAAATCTCTGGATTATCTGGGTAGACCTGCTTTACACAACAGTCCTTAGAACAGAGAAAAAAACAACAGAATGAAGAGGTTGGAACAATGAGCTCATGAGCTAGGGAATGCACATGGCTTCTAGAAGCAAGGGATGGATTCTTTCCTGGAGCTTCCAGAACAGATCAAGTCCAAGGACACTTTGGCTTAAGCCCCATAGATTTCATTGTGAACTTCTCACTTCCCAAAGTCAAACTTTCAGAATAAGGAGATAAATTTGTCTTGTTTTAAGCCAGTCACTCTGTGGTAACTTTTTAGCAATTGGAAATGAATATGGCATTCCAGAGCTCTGTGAAAAGGGAGAGACCATCTCAGTAATGAGTCCCCAGAGGCAAAAGTGGTGGTGTCCTATGGAAAGGGACCAATGCAAAGCGAGGACATAAGAATGCACTCTTTGTTGCTGGGAAAATAAGGAATGGATTAGAAAATGGGAGACCCTTTTCCATCCTGATAACCTGTTTCTACAACCCTCTGCAACATCTATCAGGATTTCCAAATATCATAGCAAACATCTAAACCCACCACACTTTTATTCAGAGAAATAAAAATTTCTCCCTTTCCCTAAATACAATCACCTAGATGGCTTGAAATAAAAATTAATAATGCTGACCTAAATTTAGAGTTATTTTATGTGGCTGTACTTATACCGATAAAGTCTGAAAGTTTTGACAACTGTGCACTGCTTTCCTCTAATCAATAAATGTACAGAGAAGAAAATATATTAAATGTCACTAGACTAAGTCTATTCATTTTTAACAGGAATAAATCACCCTTCTATTTACATATAAATCTTCCTCAATCTGAGAAACGTTTCACGGAGCTGGATGCAGTTAGATCTGTAGTGTTACCATTAGCTCAGAATCATATGTTATCATATTAGTAAATAGCTTGTGTATCTCTATTTGGTTGTTTCCTTGGCAACCATTGCATTGAGATTCTTTTGTTTTTGAAAATGTATTATTTTATGTAATATTCATAATCTGAGTAGTAAAAGTAGTAGCTAGACAGAAAAAGGCAAAATGTTAAATAAATATATCAGTCCCTATATATGTAATATAAAGATTATTACTTTTTACTCATTGACTTTTTTTTTCAGGTTTGGGGATGAAACCCAAGGGTATTTGACCACCTAGCTACATCCCTGCCCTATTTTTTTTATTCTTTATTTTTGAAACAGGGTCTCACCGAGTTGGGGAGGGCCTCACTAAGTTGCTGAGGCTGTCTGTGAACCGTGATCTTCCGGTCTTAGCCTCCCGAATGCTGGGATTACAAGTGTGCACCAGCATGCCCAGCTTTATTGACTATTGATACTCAGTTCAAAAATTTATTCTATCTTACTTTGATATTATTGAGTAACAATTGCTTTTTTCCTGCTTCCAAGGAATAATAATCCTCAAACCCAAACATGTAATAAGGAGCTGAGAATATAAACCATTTGCTAAGAGAGATGATATACAAAAGAAGAGGACCCAGAGAAGCTCAGACCTATTTTTATTTATTTATATTTTGGGAAAAATTAAAGTTTAATGAATTAAATAACTAAGACCAGTTTCAGCCTACTGTGTAGCAGTGAACATTTATTGTTTAACCTAATGGAATATTTAATTTTTAAAAAGTCATTATTTTAGGAAAAATCATTTCTAGCCTAATATTATCTTTTAGCTTATAATATTTTATTCAATAAAATAATACATATCACATATAAGATCAGCATATATCCAAAATATTCTATTTTAGTAGTTAAGAAAATGAACATTTGTTATTTGCCTGATATGTTGCAATCCAAATAATCAACAAACAATTGATATTTGGGACAATATTTTCTAAGGCTTCATATTATAAATTTTCTTTCAAATTAATACTTATTTTGCTTATTTCTTAGTATTTTCTTCTTTTAATTACTATTTTATTTTATTTATTTTTTACTGGGGCACTATAGTCTCACACTGTAATAAGAATCATGCTGACAATGGCATATATTCACAAAGTACTTGGTGCCCATCCCTGCTCTCTCTTTTCTCTCCCTCCCAATACTAAGTGTCCAGGTTAACAATGTTATATTCACATGTATACACATAGTTGAATATAGCTTTTTTTGTGGTACTGAGGGGTGGAACCCAGGGGATTTCTACCTCTGGGCCACACCTGCAGCCCTATTTTTATAATTTATTTGGAAACAGGCTCTCACTAAGTTGCTGAGAGCTTCACTAAGTAGCTGTTGCTGGCTTCGAACCTGTGCAATCCTCCTGTCTCAGCCTCCCAAGCGCTGGGATTACAAGCATTTGCCACCACACCTGGGTAATGTAGCTTTTTCATTAATAAACTTCAGCCTTTTTTCGCTCCTACCCATTCTTCCTGGCTTTGCTGAGCCCCCCCCCCCCCCATTTTATGAAGTCCCTCTTTTATCCTTAATACTCCCTAGCTTGAGCATGTCTTTTCTTTTTCTTAGCTTGGCTAATCTCACGTAACATAATGTTCTCCAGGTCTTTTATATCTTCTTACAAAGAACATGATTTTGTTCTTTTTTATTACTGAGTAGAATTCCATTGTGTATTTTCTCCATAATTTTGTAATCCATTCATCTGTTGATGGACCTAGGGTTGGTTCCATACTTTGGCTATTGTGAATTGTGCTGCTGTAAATGTGGATATGCATATGTTACTGTAGTTCTTTGATTTTAAGCCTTTTGAAAGATATCTAGCAGTGATATATCAGGATCATATGTTAGATTCATTTCCAGTTCTCTAAAGAATCTCCACATTAATCTCCATAGTAGCTGAACTAGTTGCACTCCCACCAACAATGTAAAAGAGTTCCCATTTCCCCACATCCTTTCCAGCATTTGTTATTTGACTTCTTTATGCTTGCCACTCTGATTGGGGTTAGATGGAATCTCAATGTAGTTTTGATTTGCATCTCCCTGATGGCTAATGGTGTTGAACATTTTTTCCTATATTTATTGGCTATTTGTACCTCTTCTTTTGTGAAGTATCTATTCAATTCAGTCACCCATTTATTGATTGGGTTATTTGTTTTGCTAGTGTAGAGTCCTTTGAACTCTTTTTAAATTCTGGATATTGGAGGGGTAGCTGATAAAGATCTTCTCTTATTCTGTAGGCTTTCTCTTTAGATTCTTGATGATTTTCTTTGATGAGCAGAAACATTTTAGTTTGATGCCATTCCAATTGTTAATTCTTGTTTTAATTTTCTGCACTTTGGAGGTCTTGTTGAGAAAGTTACTACTTGTGCCTGCATGTTGGAGTATTGAACCTATACCTTCCTCTAATAGCTTCACAGTCTGTGGTCTTTCTACAAATGGATAGCCAGTTCTCCCAGTACCATGTATTGGAAAAGGCTGTCTTTTCTCCAGCATATGAATTTAGCCCCTTTGTCAAAGACTAATTGACTATATAAGTGTATGAGTTTGTTTCTATGTCCTCTATTCTGTCCCATTGATCTGTGTGCCTGCTTTTGTTGCTACCCCTAGTCTCCATTGGCATGATATATCTTTTTCCATACTTTCACTTTTATTTTATGAATATCTTTGGCTGTAACACGAGTTTCTTGCAAGCAGCATATATTTTTTAATCCACATTGCCAGTCTATATCTTTTATTGGTGAGTTAAGTCTTCTGACGCGCAGTGTTATTATTGAGATATGACTTTTGTTTCCTGTCATTTTGTGTTCTATATTCTATTTGATGAGTTTTATTTCTTCTTTGCTTAGTTTCCCTGATGATAGAATCCATCTCTTCTCTGGTTTTTATATTTTCTTCTTTGTAATATATTTCTTTATGCATTTTGTTTAGTGCTGGCTTATTCATGAAATTTTTAAGAATATGCTTATCTTAAAATGTTTTTATTTCTCCATCAATTTTAAATAATAACCATGCTGGATATATCAGTTTTGTTCAAAGCAATCTTCTTATAGGGTCTGGATTACATCATATCATTCTCTCCTTAAATTCATGACTTGGGTTGCAAAGCCTGGAGTGATTTTTAGTGTTTTGTCACTGAATGTCACCCATTCTTTTGTTCTCCCAGCTTTTATAATTTTTTCCTTAGCCTCTATATTGGTCATTTTGATTATTACATAGTGTAGGGAGGTCTTTCTTGTCTTAATGATGCTCTGTATGTCTCCTGTACATGGTTGTCCAAGTCTCTTCCCATGTTTGAAAAATTCTGTGAAATTATTTCTCTGAAGAGATTATGGATACCCTTGGTCTGTGCCTCTGTCTCTTCTTAAATGCCATTTATCCATAAGTTAGGGTGTTTCATATTGTCCTATATTTGTTAGTTGTTTAGGTTCTGTTGTTGTAAGATCTTCTGTATACTGCTGACTGTGCTTTTGGTTTTAAATGACCTGTCTTCCAACAGTGATATTCAGGTTTTCATTTCACCTAATCTTCCAGAATTTCTTTCTATTGCTGTCTTCATTTCATTTATTGATTCATTTCATTCCAGGCCTCTTTCTGATTCTTTCTTAACATCTCAATTTCCTCTTTCACTTTCTGTGAGGCCGTTCATCATTTTGAAGATCAGAATTCAGAATTCTCCTTCTTGCATTTCTTGTAGGTCAGTATTCATGATTTCTCTTATTTCTTCCCTGTTCCTCATTCTCATATTTTCAGAATTCTTGGGTTTGTGTTTCTATTGTCTTGACATCTTCTTTCTCTTTGTTTGTGAGTTGTTGTTGATAGGTACTCTTCCAGATTGCTATTGTAGAGTGATGTTTCCAGCTGCCACTCACACTTTGATAAGAACCCTAAAGACTGTGTCTACTATCATGCCTGTTGTTCTACCTGTAGATCATCAATACTGAGTTGCTCTGGGGTTTCTTATGCTTGCTGTTATGGTGGCATTGATGGTTTTCAGGTGTTGAGGTCAGGTATTCTGTCTGCCACTACCTTTATAAAGAATCAGCTCAGTGGTGTGAGCAGAATAGTTTGTAACCTATGCATTTTTTTAAACCTTGATGTGTAGTCTGTTTCAGTGTTTTCTTCTACCAGCTATGGTTAGTTTATCTTTATTGTCTGGATGTTTTTCCTGTGAATCACCTCATGGATCCAATCTTAGCTGTATGGATTTAGAGGTGATAGCAGGTTCATGCACAGAAAGTAGTATTGTTTTCAATGGTGAAGGTTAGGTAAGGAGGAAGGAGGTGGGTTGATGTGTACAGGAATAGGGTAAAGTAGAGGATATGATTAAGTTGAGTAAGAATTTAAGTGTAATAAGTTAGTGTCTGGTTGAAATGAGAGATAGTGAATATATAGTAGAATTCTTGTAGTTAATATAGAGTATTTAGGTGAGATATGAAATGGCTTGAATATAAAACAAGGAGATATGGAAAGAGAAAACAAAAGATTTGAGAGATGAGAGTAAATAGAACAGAGGGAAGAAGCTTGTAAAAGAAATGGGGGAAGAAGCAAACAAACATGCATAAAATAACAAAAAAGAACAACAACTAACAATAATAACAAGAACAAATCAAATACAAAACCACCCATAAAAAAATAAAGCTAATTACTATGAACAACAACAACAAAAAACAACCAATACTGCCAATTTACACATATAGGACCCATTTAGTGTCCATTCACTGTAGTGGGTTCTAGAGCATGTTCCAATATCTCTCATTTGTTCTGTAACCCATTGTCAGTTTTTGGACCCACTTTTAGAGTGTGACCCTCTCTTGCCTCTTATAGCTTTATGCTCAGAGGTCATTGCAAATAAGTTCTGTACAAATGTAGGGTTCTATGCTTTCCAGCCTTGGGTTCAGTACTTTCTGGCCCTGGGCTCTGAGCTTTCTGGATCTGGGCCTGAGTTCTCTGACTGCATTGGCAGAGGGTGTCTAATGTAATCTAGGAGTGACCCCTGTGACACTATGCAGGTGCTGTGCCCTGGCACTATGAGCCTTTCCTGTATCTCTGTAAATTATAACTCTACCACATCAGGAGTGGGCCACCAGATCTTAGCCTGCCATGGTCCCTGGGGATGCTCTGAGCAGTCCTCCAGTGATAAACATGGTTACCTTACTGTCCTGTGGGCCCGGATCTCTGGAGGGCTCAATGTACTGCTGCGGGTGCCAGCTTTTAGTGAGTACACAAGCTTTTGAGTCTTTTTTTTTTTTTTTCCATCCCTGAAGAGTGGTGGTAGTCATTTAAAATTTTGGAGTTCTGCTGCTGCTTACTTTACCTCAGGTCCTTGGTTTTCTTGCAGGGATTTCTTGGGACTGCAGAGAGAGCAGTCATGATTTGGGCTGGCGGCCTGAGATGGTGCTGTCCACTATACCAGGTCAGTCACACGCTTCGGGCTCTTTGCTATTGATCTCGCATTCTATTAGATTTTCTTCTGCCATAGTTCCCTTTTTTTGTGTTTTTATTCATGTGCATCTTTACTGTTTTGTTTTTCTTGTCAAGGAGTTGCCTTCTCTGTAGTTAACTTTTGTTTGTTAGAGCTACTGAGATGTGCTGCACCCCACAGTCACCTTTTTCTTTTTCCCAGGCCTACTATTTTTCTTCTTTTCTTCTTTTTTGCAGCACTGGGGATGGAATCCAGGGGCATTCTACCTCAGAGTGACACCCCCAGCCCTTTTTTTTATTCTTTATTTTTGAAACAGGGTTTCACTGAGTTGTAAGGAGCCTCACTAAGTAGATGAGGCTGTCCAAGAACTGAGATCCTCCAGTGTCTGCCTCCCTAATGCTGGGATTACAAGAGTGTGCCACCACGCCTGGACCGAGACCTACTATTTTCAAAACCAGGAGACATTTTGTTTTCTTAAACATGTAATTAAAGGTTTTTCCTTTTTTTGATATTTAATCATTCCACTACTATTTAAATTTGCCTATTAATCCCTCTAGGTATTTCCCTTTTGCTATATTTAGCTTTATTAGAAGGTACACATTTGTACCTTATTATTATTACCTTATTAGAAAATACACATTTGTACCTTGAATAGTTTACAGTTGCCTCTTTTTAAGATGTAAAAGGCAAAATACAGTGATGTTGATTCTTCTAAGAAAACATTCACATGTGTATATAGTCTTTTGAAGTATACATTTTATAAGAGTACTAGTTTTTAGTAAATCTCCTCGCATAAATTTTCAGTTTTACTTTCTAATGGCAATTGTTATTTCTACTCTTACCAATCTCATCTAAGACAAACCTACCACTCCCACTAGAGGAAAAATAAACACTAATAGCATGACACAATATTGTAGGAGCTTGGAGAAAGTCTTGTGTAATGTGAGCATGCTGGTCTCCTATTTCTCATAATAAAGGACTTTTTCATTTTGCAAAACTGAAACTGCATATCCATTAAACAAATCTCCCCCCCCACACACACACTCTGATACCCACCATTTGAATTTTTGTTTCTAAGAGTTTGACCACTCTTTGTATCTCATATAAGTATAATCATTCACTATTTGTCTTTTTCTGACTATTTCATTTTACTTAATATAATCCTGAAGATTCATCTACACTGTGTCATGTAACAAGAGTTCCTTTATTTAAGGCTGAATTAATATTCAACTGTCTGTAGTATCACATTTTATTTATTCATTTCTCTATTGAGTTTATGATTTGTTATCCACAAAATAGTAAATAATAAATATAAATAATTTTTACCTCAAAGACTTATCATCTAATAGAAGTTATGAAATGTTATACATTTATTACTATAAGAAAGTTACACTTTAGTACTAATACGGAACAAGGATTCATAAAATCTGGGTTCTAATTTTAGCTCTGCTATTAATTTTCTGACTACATACAAACAAACAAATCCTGATCTATAAACTATTATTTGTTAAATTATATCTGACTTAACTACTCAGTGGTATTGTTGAGAGGTGAAAAAAGCAAATTCATTCTTCATAGATGTTTCAGCAATTTCTGGAGCCAGGTGCTCAGCCCTTAGCAGTCCTGAAATCACTCACAAGTAAAAGATATGTGGAAGCTGGAATCCTACAGTTTCTCTCTTCATCTATAATATTGATTGAGGCTAAACAAGATCCCTGAAATCACTGAACTTTAAAACCACCAATTGAATAAAAACTTCCATTGGTAAGCATAAACCTTTTGTGCCTCTTCAACATTATTTTGATATTTAAAAATGCTATGTTACTAAAAACAAATTTTGGTGTAATTTTAGAACATGTTTTTTAAATGTTCCAACCACTCTCTTTTTTTCCCTGTCAAAGTCTGATGACAACACAGACACTAGTCATTCCATACTTCCAAAATATCCTGCACGATTGTACTAAGGCCTATTGGGAAATTTTATGACTTGTACTTTGAACTTGAGTAGTTTTTTGTTGTATTGGTTTTTCTGGCATTTGCTGGACCAGTGCCAAACAGGAGGCTGGCCTTGCCACTGTGAACTTCTAATAGCATAGTTTTCAAGTGGGTGACAGATTTGTCAATAGGTAGAGATAGATCTATATTTTGATAGACAGATAATAAGTAATATTAATACACATTATACTCATTTTTGTTTAAATTGGAAAAATAAAGCAGTTATAGTAAGTTTCAGAGATTCCTTTCTAAGAATTATACCTGATTAAAGAGCTGGATATTAAATGATTGAGCAATGGGAGGGGAAGCACTGGGACGAGCAAAGAATTTGCTGAATCTTCTTCCTCTCCATCTCTGAAAATCACACAGCGTAATCACCTGCTGCCAAGGTTAACTTCAGGCTGTGTTGGAGATGGAGTGGGTGAAGAGATTATGAAGTGGAGAACTTGGCAGAATAGAAGCAGATTTCTGATTAAAGTCATATTTTTACTAGGTTGATTACCAACATCAGATAAACTTTGAACTGATAAACATAGAGATCTATACTGGCCATATTGTTTATGAAATAACTTTTCTGCTATGTCTGATGAGTCATGATCCATGATTGTAGTTAATCAGAATTATATGACTCAATTATGAAAACCTCACCAGAGCTGTGTGACACAACTCCTTATTTTAGGGCTGTCTCCTATTAATTGAACTTGTGCCAACTTTCTCCACTCCTACCATGATCTTGCACACATGACTAGTAGCCAGGCATGGTGGTACACACTTGTAATACCAGTATTTCACAGGCTGACACAGGAGGATCACACAGGTTTGAAGCCAGCCTCAGATACTTAGTGATGCTCTCAGCAACTTAGTGAGACCCTGTTTCTAATAAAATATAAAAATAGTTCTGGGAGTGTAGCCCAGAGGTAGAAAGCCCCCAAGTCCCATCCCCAGTCCCACCACAAAAAAAAAGAATAGAAATTTAGAGTTTCATATTAATATTTCATATTAATATTTCATATTAATATATTAATATGAAATATTAATAATAAGCAACAGATATCCTCCAAATGGTGGTATAGAAATTTCTAAACTTAGAAAACTAATAGAAATGATTAAAAAAGAATTAAAATATACAACACTAAGATCATCAGTGTGATAATTATTGAAATTAGCCAACATCCTGCCCTAAACATTCATAATTATCACTAAATAATAAAAGCTAACACCTCTCTGGCACTTAATATGCTGATAAATTCTTCATTTACATCAATTAATTTGTATAAACTTTACTATAACTCAAGAGATATGATCCAAAATTATCTTAATTTTACAAATGTGAAAAGTGAAGTTCAGAGAAGAAAGTAACTTGCCCAGGTTGAGGCAAGGAGAGTACCCCTAGGATGAGTCTGATAGTACACACTGATAACCATAATGTCTCTTATACACAAATTAGTTTGATCCAGTGGTGGGGAGGAATGTAGGAATCTGTACTTCTGGGGAGAGTGATTCAGTGTGGCAGAAATACATCTCTGGAAAATCTTAATATTGCCCAATTAGGAACACATAAAGGACCCACTTTGCCAAGGAAAATATTAAAAATGTTCCCCACTTGCTTAGATAAGCAAGACTGAAGGCTGAGGTAGGATAACTACTGAACATTGCTATAGATAAGATAGGAAGACATGAGAAGTAATCTCCTAGGGATGATTGCCTTGACCAGGACTGGCAGCAGAAAATGAAGGGATAAGAGCAAAGGTAAATAATCACTGCATCAAATGACATTGCCGAAGAGGGAACAGATCAGGATGCAGAGTCTAAACAAAGAGAGACAGAATAGTGACAGTTACCCAGCACTGGCTGCGAGAGCCTTGGGCTCTTTCTCATCCACAAGTGATAGAGTAGGTAATTCATTAGTATATTTTCTACGAAAGACATCTAATGGTACCCGAGTAAATATAAATTTAATTAAAGAGAATTTGCTTGCACAATAAAAAAGGCTTCTGTTTTTGTTTATATTGCTTTTATTTTAAAAAACTGCAAACATATAGAAAATTTCATAAATCAAAGGAATAGAAAAAATCAATAAGCCATCACAAAGTGAAAATTTCTATGCAACCACTGTGTGAGTCAAGAAGTAAAACATTAACAACGCAGAAGTATTCCTTGGACTCCCTCTTGATATTTAGCATCATGTATTAATTTTGTACATTTTTGGATTTGATCTATAGGGATCCAGAAGTATTGCATTCTTTTGTGAACTTGCTTATTTCACTCAGCATTGTTGGTGAGGCTTATCGCTACTATTTCATGCAGCAGTCACTCATTGTCATTGCTATATATTGGTTGTAGTAGATTGTTGCAATGATAACTTCTGATAAATTATGCCTTATTGTATACAAACTTCTTTTCAATATGATATTACTTCTTTTCCTGTCAAAAGATAGTCTATTTCTTCATCATTTTGAATCTGGGCTGGCTTTATGATTGCTTTGACATAGATTGTGATGGAAATGATACTATCCAAGTTGGAGAGTTTAGTGCTAAGAACCCTTGTATATTTTGCTTTTTCTCTCTTTGACCTCCATACTGTGAAAAGCCCAATCTATATTAGTAAAGTTGAAAGCCTCTGCAGGATAGAAGGATGGACAGTCAGCCCATCTTTAAAAGACCATCTTGCACTTGCAGGTCCAGGCAAGACATGATTGTAACCACATGAGTGAATTTAGACAAGACCACTAAAATAAACTCTCATCTCACAAAACTTTAGAAAATGATACATTGTCTCTTAAGCTACCAAGTTTTAGAGTAGATATTTTTATGCAATAGGTTAGATAAGTAATTTTCACTTTTTGCATCATCTCAATGCTCAAAGCATTTTGGATCTCAGAACATTTTGGATTTTGGATGTCTAAGTTAAGATTGTTCAACCTACACTCAGATGTAGAAATGCTGAATCAGTATTAGTAGATAATCCCAACCTGTCTTCCAACATTGTTATATGCTATAGTTTGAGTTGTAAGTGTCCCACAATAGCCCATGTATGAGAAGCTTTGACCCCAGCCTATGGTTCTGGTAGGAGGTGGTGGAAACTTTAAGAGGGAGGTCTTTAGGTCCTGGGGGACATACTTTTGAAGGGAATTGTGAAAGCCTACTATCTTCTTTCTTTCTTTAGCCATGAGATGAATGATTTGCTTCACCAGGTACTTCCTACCATGATGTATTACCTTGCCACAGGTCTAAAAGCAATGGGACTAATTGATCATGGACTGAGACCTTCAAAACTGTGAGATAAAATAAGCCTTTTCTCTTTTTAAGTTGGTCATCTCAGGTATTTTCTGGAAAAGGGTAATGTAGAAGTAATTTGGAAGATTTCCCTTGCTCCATGTTCCCATCAATCTTTGATAATATTTTCTATTTGTATTGTAGTCACACTGGTAAAATACTATCTCAATACAGACTTAATTTTCCAGGTTTTCATGTGTAAAAATAATCTAAAAACCCATGTGTTTAATCCAAGAAACTTAAGTAAACAAGGGATCTATGTCTTATCCCAACCCTAACATCTCTTTTTGTTTTGGTTAGTGTTTTACATATTGTATTTATTATTGCCCAATATGAATATTATTCTATTCATTCTCTTTTTATTTGTGTACTACTGATTTTTCTTTGCCTACTGTTATATAGCCAAGTTATAAATTATATTATTTTAGATGTCATTTCTTGGTTGGAAAATGTTGCTTCTTTTTTCTCTAATCAATTTAGGAATTAGCTTTTTTTTATAAAGTGGTTTATTTCACTTTCATTTCTACAACAGATTTTTGGACTTAATTTCTTTGTATTAGTAGTTATTTAATTGTGGTTCTATTTTGGCCTTCCTTGCTGTATTCTGTTTCCTTTCTGCTGATATGTAATCTCTGGTTCTTTTATGGCCCCTCCTAGTTCTTCCATTGTATCTCAGTGACTTGAAATTAAAGTATTATTGTAGTCTAAAGTGACATATATTAAACTTCTCATATAAAAGATGAAGAATTAGCAAGTGTCTAATTTCTCTTTTTTATACACCAATTTTGTTAGTATATATTTTTTCTTTCTTGCGATACTGGGGATGAAACCCAGGGACATTCTACTTCCGAGCTACACTCCTTATTCTTTATTCTCTATTCTTTATTCTCTATTCTTTATTTTGAAAAAGGGTCTCACTGAGATGCAAGGGCCTCACTATATAACTGAAGCTGGTCGTGAACCCAGATCCTCCTGTCTCATCCTCCCAAATGCTGGGAGTGCAACCATGTGCCACCATGCTTGACTTCAAATTACATTTTTCCTGATAATTTCATAATTTTGTTTTTCTGTATTGCTGAATAGTATTTCATTGTTTATATATCCTATAATTTTGTCATCTATTCATCTGTTGATGAACACCTAGGTTGGTTCCATAATTTGGCTATTGTGCTGCTATGAATATAGGTATACATATATTATTGTAGTTTTCTGATTTCAGCCCCTTTGGAAGGATACCGAGGAGTGGTATACCTGTGTCATATGGTGGATCCATTTCCGGTTTTCTAAGGAATCTCTGCACTGATCTCCATAGCATCTTAACTAGTTTGCAATCCCACCAACAGTGTAGAAGAGTTTCAATTTCCCCACAACATTGATCATGTTGTACATGATAAGTAACTATGTATGTTTAACTTAAAAATTTAAAATAAAATGTTACAATGAAAATGCAGATATTTTTAAAAAATTGATAGATTAATAATAAAATTACTAAACTAGTTACAGATCTATCTTAAAAATTCAATATGATAAATAACTACCTAAACTTATGAACATTAGAGGAATAAAATCCCACAAATAGTCCAAATGTAAAACTGGATAAGAAAAATAGCAATTAAAGAAGAAATGATAAAAATTTTAAGATTTTTAAAGAAAGTTTTAGTAGTATAACTACAAAATTATAAGTAAAATATACAAAGATATGGTAAAAAATGCCATGACTGTTTCAAGAAAATACAGAAATGACAAGAATACCAATAAATACAGACCATTTGGGAAATTACCCAAAACTATACTTTAAAATTTCTGATTATTTTATGAATGACTTACTTAAAATTTATAGTGAAATGATAGTTCTAATATTGTTTAAACATTTTGTAGCCATTGAGGAATAAGAAAAGCTCTGATTTTTAAAAATGGTTTTTGATTCATTTTAATTATACATGATGTGAGATTCAGAGTATTACATTCATATGTATGAATATTTTTTTATCTATCTTCTCCTAACCTCCCCCTTTCTTCTCCTCCTCCACTCCTCCTTCTCTGTGCAGGATAGTGAAATTCATTATGCCACATTCTTATGTGAACATAAAATTATTTGGCTTTATTCCCACTACCTCTACTTTCCCTCCTTTACTTCCTCCTGCAATGCCTTTCCACTCCTTTATTGTTCTTTCTCCTAATTTTCATAAGGTTCCCTTTCTTTCCTATTTTCTAAGTTTCCACAAATGAGAAAAAATCATCTGGCCCTTGATTTTCTAAGTCTGGCTGATCTTATTTACCTTGATAGTCTTTAGTTTCACCCTTTTTCCTACAAATGGCAGATTAAAACTATGAAACTCTTCATGATTTTGCATGTCATCCTTGTGTAGGGGCTATGATAATCTTTTCTTTAGTGTTCCAATTTTAGTATATGTGTTGTTGAAGTGAGCATTCTGATTTACTTTTAAAAAACCATCATGATACTACTACTTATATTTAACTATGATACTGCAAAAAGGAAAACTATTGCCCAATTTTATTCTTACTTGGGAATATTAATATAAAATAATTTAAGATATTATCAGATAGAATGTCACAAAACAGTAAAATAGACATTATTAGCTAGATGCCTACATACCATAAAGTCAAGTGTGGCTCAATATTAAGTCACCTACTGCTAGGATTCACTTTAATTAGAGGTGAAAGTTTGGTTAATTTGATTGTGGTCCCCAAAGACCTCTGATAAGATTCAATATTTATTACTAATAAGAACGCTTAGTAACCCTAAAAATAAAAGTAAACTCTCCTAGTAGAAATAAGCAGCAAACACACCTATCAGTAGACCCATGGAGGTACTTTTTGGTAAATAAGAGAAAAGACAAGATGGAATCCAGTTTGCTAGGAAAAAACATTCTTACTTTTCATGGAGTAAAGATCTAGAGGGAGAACAGTAGCATGTTTAGGGAAGGAAAAGAGAGGTTCTGGGAGGCAGGATCAGCTGAAAACTTCTAGAGTTGGTTTTTGAGAAGCAATTAGAAGAAAATTTCTCTGAAAGTTTTGTAAACCATACATGATATACCTTCCCCATGGTGGCATATGCTTGTGCCTGATCCTGATCACTACTACCACACTGATGAGTCAATTAAATCCTTACATCATGGACACTTTAAGGAAAGTGATAGTGGTGGTGGCTAATATTATTTCATGCTTAACAATGTGCCGGGCATGGTTATAATGATGATATATATTACATATATAATCTTATTGAATTTTTACAGCAACCATATTATATATGAATAATGAGAGTCATAACAATGAGATATCTTTTAAAATCAAGCAACCAAAAACATATCAAAGTCAATCACTAAGCCAAGCATGAGAAGGAGGAATAGAGTGGGAAATGAGGAAGGACTGAATGAGTGATGTGTCCATATATGGCTCCACCATTGCACCACATTAAAATGTATGACTACAATGCACCAATAAAAAATTAAAAATAAAACAAAAATAAAATGGGATTGGGGGTGTGGCTCAAAGTTTGAATGCTCCTGGGTTCAATCCTGAGTGCCACAAAAAATAAAGGAATAAATAATAAAGAAAGAAAATTTTTACTTCAGTTTTGGATTTTAAACTATTTCAGGCTCTTGACATCTCTTCTTGTGAAGTGGAGCTGCAACAGTGAGCAGCGGATCATGAGGTAAATAATCAGAGCTCTATGGTGAACCATGTTGCTGAGTGCCTATGACTTAAGACGTTTTCACTTCATAAGGAGTTCAATGGGACATAACTCGGTTGTAATTTGTGGGATGGATTCAAACTTATTCATATTTGAAAGACAATAAAAGTTTTTATGCTAAATATACTTGCTTTCAATACTTAAAAATATTTTATTTACTCCTTACAAGGACTGTATAAGATGCTTGATCTTACTTCCATGTTACCAATGAATAGTGTATTTCCCTCCTTCTCATGTTTGGCTTAGTGATTGACGTTGATATGTTTGTGAATGTACATAATGTACATTAGCGAATTTCTAGTGTCTCACTAATTTGTGAAGGGCTTCACTAAATTGCTGAAGCTAGCTGTACACCTGTGATTTTTCTGTTTTATCCTTGTAAATACTGTGATTACAAGCATGTGCCACCACACCAGGCTAGAAGTACAATTTCTACTGAATGTAGAATTAATTCCTTGGACTCTTAGGGATACCAAAATCTGAGTACTTTCAAGTCTCTCACATAAAATTGTGTAGTGTTTGCACATAACTCCCATAATACTCTAATATACTTTAAACCATCTCTGGATTACTTACAATATCAAATAAAATGTAAACACTATATAAAAGAAGTGCTATACTGTATTGTTTAGGGGTAATGACATGAATAAAGTCTGGAAATATTCAGTACAAACAGAATGTTTTTTATATATTTTCAACCCATGCTTTTTCAACCCATGGATACAGAACTTACAGATATGAAGGCTGACTGTTCATGGTAATTTCTTCACTTTTAAACCATTTATAAGATGTCATCCTAAAAAGATAGACATGTTAATTTATTCTCTAATTTGGGCAACCCATTGGGACAAACCTTGATACTCACAGATAGGAGAGTGAGAGAAATCAGTCCTGCTAGAATTGCTATTTCATTTGTCAGCACATTTTAATGAAATGCCAGTCTTTTCATGCCGAATCCTGAAGGAAACCTCTAGGTACCAATTGATGAAATGATTTTACTCCCAGATGGCATCTAAACTAAAGTAAAGCTGCTCCCATTTTGCAGAGCACAGCACTCTACAAGTTCAAAAGGTAAGACATACTTTCAGTATATATAAACTGTGGAGTACATTTGGAAATAAAATTTTTAATTATGTTTGACATCTCGGGCCCAGTGCTGTCATCCTACAGGAAAGTAACATCTGTTTTGACATCTCCACTGATAGAGACTTTAAATCAGTTTCCACATCGCTTATCTGCTGGCTAATCAGAATGGGTGCCACATTCTCCTTACCAACTCATTCATAGAGAAGAAAGAAATGTACAGAGAAATTAGGCTGGAATGGAGCTGAGATGATGAATTTAAATGAAAGAAAAAATTTAAACTCCTTTGAATATAATTAAATTTCAATTTATCCAAAAATCTAAAAATTTTCATTTAGCTTCCAAATGTGCAGAGATTTTTCCCCTTACTTCTGTTACATGCCTTTTTCTTCCACTAAAGTCTAATAGAATGTGAAGGTCTATTTTACTTCTCAAGCTGATCAGGGTTTTAGTTTGGAGGAAGTTGATTTGCTATTTTCAATAAGATGAGTTTTATATAAAATGGCTGAAATAGACTTGTTTTGAGTTTTAAATTAAAGGTAACAGAAAGAAATTATGTTCTATTGTTTTTGATGGTTGTATAATCTTAACATATCTTGACTTATCACAAACATTAGATTTAAAAGCATAGTCAGTAACAGTTTCCTGTAGGAGTTGTGACTTCTATGTCTTTCATGCTTTTAAAATTTTCATAAATGCCGGTTGTGGTGCCGCACACTTGTAATCCCCGCGCTTGGGAGATTGAGACAAGAGGATCACACAGGTTCGAAGCCAGCCTCAGATACTCAGTGAGGGTCTCAGCAGCTTAGTGAGACCCTGTTTCCAAATAAAAATGAAAAATAGGTCTGGGAGTGTAGCCCGGAAGTAGAAGGGCTTCCAGGAACCCCAATACTACCAAAAAAAAAAAGATTTTTCATAAAGTCATATAAACATAATTTAGGTATTTCTTATAAAGAAAAAAAACAATTCTATTTAAATAATTTAGGAATTTCCTGAAAATATTACCTGTATTACATGAATAATAAGCTTTTTGCTTTCATTTTTTTCCATGTATAGGCATAGACTTCATATTTCTACTTAGGCATTGACCTGTTGATTGTCAACTGGTTGATTTGTTGAATTACAAAAAAAATTATAGTAAATTATTCAGTTCAACTGGCCAACTCCATGAGCTTATTCTGTTACTTTTAGTGAAGACAGAATCTAGGGAAAGATTACAGAGAGTTTTATTGATACATATGTGGGATAAAAGTCCTTTACCCTTTACCCAGATTAGGACTACTAGGAATTAGTGTGTTCTTCACAAAAGAAGTCAGAATTTAAGACTAAAGAACCTAAAACTAATTGTAATAATTTTATATGAAATATATATTTAGTGGAAAATATGCTTGAATGGATGGAGAACTACTATACTTTGTAAAAATACAAGATGATAAAATAATTATAAATCATCATTAATAATGAAATAAAAATTTGTTATCTTTTGTTTGACTTGAGACTTCTGTGCATTACAAGATGTACAGAAGACTTATTTCTCTTTAATAAGCATTGATAATGCTTAGATGAGCCTATATTTATTTGATGCTAGAGCAAAGGTCAGAATATATTTTGGCAAGTCAAAGAATAATGTCTAGTGGGTTAAAATAAGTAAACAGTGTAGAGTTTTTACTTTTAGTTTATAAATGATCCCATGTTTGCATATATTGTAAATGTAATTTCTTTTTGTCACCGTATCATAAAATTCTATATTGCTTCTTTAAAATATATAGTATATTTTATGTTAATTATAATGACATAAATTACTATACACTCTCAATTCTTAACAGATTTAAATTGAATGTATATACTTATAAGAAAGTGTTTCATATCCCTAAATTATTTAGAATTAAAATTACATTGAAAGAATACTTATTTTTATACTTATTGTGTGTGTGTGTGTGTGTGTGTGTGTGTGTGTGTGTGTGTGTGTGTTTGTGGTACTGGGTATGAAACCTGGGGCCATTCTACCTCTGAGCTATACCTCCAGCCCTGTTTTTTATTCTTTTTTTTTTTTTTTTTTTGGTGGTGCTGGGAATGGAACCCATAGGCTTTCTACCTCCAGGCATTACTCCCAGACCTATTCCATATTTATTTGGAAACAGGGTCTCACTAAGCTGCTGAGACCCTCGCTGAGTATCTGAGGCTGGCTTCAAACCTGTGTGATCCTCTTGTCTCAATCTCCCAAGTGTGGGGATTACAAGCGTGCGCCACCATGCCCGGCTATTTATTTATTTATTTATTTATTTATTTATCTATCTATCTATTTATTTAATTTTTCTGCAGTTCTGGAGATGAAATCAGGGATATTCTACGTTCGAGTGACACTCCAGCCCTTTTTGTTCTGAATTTTGAGTCATCTTACATGCTTGCATGTTGGACAGACCTGCTTAACTCTTGTTAACACTGTTCCTGGCACATCTTCAATAATGATATAAATTTCTGTGAGTTTTCTTCAAGAGTCATAACTTGATCTTTAACCAAGTTTTCTATTTTATAAAATTGATACAAGCAATGGCCCCAGGGGTCATGGAATTTGCTGAAATTCTTGGTTATATACTGAGAATCAACTTTTTATCTGATATTTTCTGCTATTTAATGACAAAATTAATTTCTCAATAACTGAGAAATAAGCAATTTCACTAGGGACTGGAGAATAAAGGAATAAACTCAATAATAAATTGTGAAAATAGAAAATGCAGTTCCCTCTTCTTTTACTAGCTGATAATTCTGATCTTGCGGTTGAAGGACCTAGATTTTCCTTTTATTTTAGACACTCTCCATCTTGAAGCCCATGTGAGCACATGTGAGGGCTCCAGAGAAAGAAACCCCTGAATATGAGAGTCAGGACATGTTAGGCAAGAAGGAATTCTCTTCCATACTTTCTTCTTTCCTTCCTTGCTAAGTGAGTGATATCTTTTGTGGAGTCAAAGCTAAGGTGGTATCCAGGTGTAGTGATACAGGCCTGCAATTCCAGTACTTGAAAAGCTAGACAGGAGAATCACAGGTTTGAGGCCAGTGACTATTACTCCATAACTTACTGAGGCTCTGTTTCCAAATTAAAAATGAAAAGGGGTATGGATGTAGCTCAGTGGTAAAAAGCTCTTGGGTTCAATCCCTGGACCAAACCAAAAACCCTAAGATGATACCCAACAGAAAGGGCACAAAAAACTTCTTAAGTCAAGCTTTGGTCTAGGTCTTCTAAGAAATGAGCCAAGAAAAACTGTCCTCAAGGTTTAGAGAGAGAAAGAAAATTTAGCTTTTTATGTAAGATATTTTGTAACAATTTATTTTATATTATTTTATTTATTTATTGGAGTAGCCCTGAGGCATTTTACCTCTGGGCCACGCTTCCAGTCCCTTTTTTTTTAAAATTTCTAAACACTGTCTCACTGAGTTGCTAGGGATGTCCTTCATTCTGCAATTCTTTTGTCTCTGCCGTCCAATTACTGAGATTAGAGGAGTATACCACCAAGCCAGGCTGTAGACATTTAGATACAAAATCTTAGTTAATATTTGCATGGACTGAGGCTGGTAGAATATTTGAGGAACTGAAGATGGGATACATTTCATGCTATAACCTTTATAACAAAATGCCTTAAGTCCAAAGAATGAGTATTGCAGGAATGTATATTTACTGTTCAAATAGCCTTAGTGTGTTAGTTTTGCCATTACTGGAACAAAACACCTGAGACAGTCAAGTTATAAGTAGAACGATTTTATTTTGACTCCCAGTTTCAGAGGCTTCTGTCCATGGTTTATTGGTCTTACTAACTTTGGCCGGTAGGAAGGTAGTACATTATATTGAACTATGTGGTAGATGAAAGCATTCGCCTCACAGTAGCCAGGGAGCAAATAGAAAAACAGGAAGGGGCCTTGGTCCCAATAGTCTCTTCAAAGACATATCCTTTATTACTGAATTTTCTTCTGATAGAAGAAGTTTCTTCCTAAAAGTTTCTTCCTAAAAGTTACACCACTTCCCAATAGTGCCATAGGCTGGGGACCAAACCTTCAATGCATGGGCTTCTGGGGAACATGCAAAATATAATCTGTGGCTCTTAGAATGACTTTTCAGGGTTATTCCACCCTTTTGATCTTAAGTGATTGTGGTAGTCAAGTGTGTTCTTCTAATACTTAATTTAAGTCATAATTAAAATAAAAAGCAAGCAACCCATAACTTTCATATACAGTATAAAGTATGAATGTAACTTACAGGCACATTTCAGCTGTTTACAAGTCTCTTCATTTAAAAATATTTCCCATCCCTAATTTGGGTATAATATGCTATTTTTTTTTTTTGGTAAGAAATTAGAAATTCTTAGATTTGGGGGATTATAGTCTTTTTTTTTTACTGATTCTCAAATCTGTTTTATTTTCACAATGTAAATTAATAGATTAGTTATTAAAAACATTAAAGTACCTTGAACTTTGAAGAAAATGAGGTACTGATTCAGGTATTGGGTCATACAGCATACCCAAATTTATTTTTATTTTTTTATTTTATTTCTATGTGGAACATGTTGAAAATGGTATACACTTAGACTGGGGATTGTAGTCTTAAAAGAGAGCCAAGGTAAAATCAGTAGCCTTAAAAAAAGGTAAAAAATACAACTATTCTTTCAATATAATTTCAAATTCTGAGTGAAGCAATTAAATTTTTTAAGATTTTAAATAGCTCTCCTTAGGATATATAACTATAAAATTAGAAACAGGTAGCATTAATAATTTATATTCATTAATATTTATTATTTTATACCTCAATATGCATTTTTACATAATATACAGGGACTGTCTTTGAAGTTAATAACATAATGCTTTAATGTTTTTTGTGACTTTTTCCATATGTATTCCATATGATATACTCTTTCTGTTCTGAATCAGTGAAATTTTGTTATATTTAAATGTTATGATATAGAAGCTGGTTTGTTATATTCTGTCCAAATAAATATTAATATTAGCACTTGCTTAATTAACCTGATCAATAGATGGGCAGAGTTGGCAAAGCCAGCTCAAATCTTTCTTCTGTTCCTTGAATTAAATGTTGATTGGATTTACCAGATAATTTCTAAATGTCCATTTTAGAATATGTACCATATATTATTTAATTTTCTTATTATATACTATAAGTATAAAACTGTAGCAAAATGTTTTCTGAATTAGTTGAAATTAGTTTTATATTAAAATTCTGAACATTTATGATTTTTAGAAATTAAATTTCCCGGTAATCTCACTTTATATATTTTTTCCAAATACAATTTTGCTTTTAAAACCTCAAATCTTAAAATGAAAACCATGACATAAAAATACATCTGCATCCATGAGACTGTATTGATATAAATAAATGACGGAGTAAATACACAGTAAGGCCAGATAGTCTGTGTAGAATGATACAAAAGGATGGTGTTTATACATCACCTTCAAGATTAGAGCAAAATTTCTCAGTTCCTTGAAAATGGGCTTTCTTCCAAAGAATAAAGGTGGGGAAAAGGAATAACTTAGATAAGATGCTGACAAATGCTATCTCAATAGAGGTGATCAAATTTAAAGTCTACAGTGATAAATCATGTTGATAGCATATACTCTTTTTTGTTTGTTTTTGTAGTAGTGGATATTGAACCTAGGGTGTTCTGCCTTTAAGCTACATCCTAGTTCCCCCCTCCCACTTTTTCTTTAATTTTGAAACAGGCTCTCCTTATGTTACTGAAGGGCTGGCTATGTTGTTGAGGTTGGCCTCAAACTGCAGTCTTCTTATCTCAGCCTCCCAAGGACTAGGATTAAAGGTATGTGCCACTGCATCTGGCTGTATATACCTTTGGTATGGGAGGATGAGAATAACATTTTAACCTTGTTGTCTTCCTCCTAATATCCATAAACCAATGAGAAAGAAAAATCAGAAAAATTTCAATTGAGAGAAATTCTAAAAAAAATCCTAGCTAGAATTCCTCAAAACTGTTAAGGTCATTAAAAAGAAAAGTCTAAGAAGCTATTATAGCTAAGAGGCACCTTGGGAGAGATGATAACTAAATGTGGTGAGGTATTATGGAAAATTAGGTTAGAAGGAAAAAAGATTTATTTAATGCCTACTCTAATTCAAACTATTATAAACAGATGATCTCATTTCTACAAATTAGGAAATATAATTTTTCTGAAACAGAAATAGAACATTAGGTAAATGTTCTATTTATGTAAAGACTAAAGAGATCTGAACAAGAAATAAGTATTGAAAAGAGGCATTTGCTAAGTAATCTCTCCTAATGATAAATCAAAATTTGTTCCTAAACTATTCATAGTGGTTTGTTTCAGACATTCAATTTAATTCAGCATTGTGTTAAAACAAAGAAATAGATACTGTTCTCAGATAAAAGATTACTTATAACAAATACAAATACATTTTTCCTTTTAAAATTTCAGGTGTCAAGAAAAATTCATCAAAATACCATCTATAATCTAAATAAAGAATCAACTATTTTGAGATTTACTTAATGGGAGAAAAAGATTTTCATCATTTTTAAAATAAAAGAGAAATACATTTATACAAATATTCGGCATCTCTACTTAGAATATGTTACTTGGTATTCTGTATGTGACATCTGCCTTAGAGGCAATCTATATTTGAAGATATGTCAAAAATTATGCTTTTATGAAATCAAATGCAGTTTCAGAATTTATATCTGCCATGTGATTGAAGCCCATTAGGTGACGTCTCCCTACAGGAAAACTTTTAAGCAAATGTGTTAGAGTTCTATTTTTCTGTTATTTTCAAGCATGACAAGAAAATTGATGAAATGTATTAATGACCATAAGATAAACGAAAATGTATGCATCTTCAATTCTGCATGACTGGTAAAATTTTCTTAAGTGGAACAGCGCCTTCTGGGAGAACCTTGTGACTGAAGCATAATTATTTTTACTCGCGGTAGAATGTAGTGCATATATTAGCAGGCATAGTCTCTGGTGAATGGCAGCATAATGCAGAGAAAGAGGACCCTGGAGAACCATATGGAAACTCTGTGTTCCCATAGCAACTCGAGCATACATTGAAAGGATCTGTTTCCATGACTATCTTCTTCTATCCTGTAATGGACTTAATAAAGAGACTGTATCTTTTTTAAAATGTCTCATTGTCTACACAATAATTAAAGGAAAGCATTCTAATCTTCACTGATTTTAGAATTAGAAAGGTGAAACTCCACATAGTATATAAATAAATATAGTTCCAACTCTGCTGCTACTTAATATCAGTGTAACAACACAAAAGAAGAATTAAAATTTTTAATTCATAGAAATGAGATAATTTCTTTGTTATAATTTGAACTAGATTAGATGATAAATATTTGTCTCTCTCTAACCTAGCTGAGGGTATGAATTTTTAAATTACATTTCAAGAATTGTTTTGATTTCTATTATTTTTTTTTTGTACTTTACTGGCACATAATGTAGTTTGTAGTAATACTGACATATTGAGCAAAGTAAGAAAGATAATTTTTATTGTTAAAATAATAGTATCTTTTTATCTTTTTTAATTTTTAAGTTAAAATATTTATAATTTAATTATAAAATATAATGGAGATAGGAAAGATAATCTGTCTCTTTGATCAGTTAGTTTCTGAACTACTGCTCAGCCTTTTCCCCTTATCATCCCTCTGTAACTACTTAGCTTTGTCGGGCTTCCTGCCCTGTCATTATTGGACATTAATGCTTCTAGGTGACTACATCATTCTTCTGAAGTAATAATATCACACTCAAATATACCCAAAAGGAGGCATTCAAATGTGGAAGACAGAAATTGGGAAGCAAAGAGCATTCAGAGGAGCAGAGACTCTACTGGAGTGATGGAGGGTGTTTAAGGGAGTCAGGATGGGGGACAGAGACATAGAGAAATTAATAGTTTAAACAATACTATATACATATATGAAATTACCAATGCCAACCTGTCAACTGCCAATCTCAATGACATGTATGGGGAAGGGAAGAGAAAAGGATGGGGTCTAAAGGGAAATTCACCAAGCATTGTGTGCATATATAGTTCTATCACTCTATACCTCAGTATAATGTATGATTATGATGCATTAAACAAGTAGAAAAAAGAGTGTATTTCCTTTTCAGCATTCTGGTACATCATAATGTCCAGAGAAAACCATTTCTACATTCAATTCTTTTATTGGATGACATTTTGTTAGTCCTACTTTAGAGTACATATTTCTAACCCAGGGTGAAGAGAAGAGATAATTATCTTTATTTGAATGGAGAAAACTGTTTTTTTTTTTTACTTTTTTTTTTTTTGCGGGTCTGGGGATGGAACCCAGGGGCATTCGACCTCCGAGCTACACCCCCTGCCCTATTTTTATTCTTTATTTTGAAACAGTATCTCACTGAGTTGCAGAGGGCCTCACTAAGTAGCTGAGGCCGTCTGCGAACCGAGATCCTCCAGTCTCAGCCTCCCGAAAGCTGGGATTACAAGCGTGTGCCACCACACCTGGCTAATTTTTTTTTTTTTCCCCTATTGAGGATAGAACCCAGAGGCATTGTACCTCTGAGCTATATACTCAGTCCTACTTTTTAGCCTTTTTATTGTTGAAACAGGGTCTCAATGAGTTGTGAATGGCCTCGCTAAGTAGCCTCCGCGAACTATGAACAGAAGTAATCAACTACTAGTTGAAATTATGGTAGATGAAATTAAAGGTAATTAAATACTAGTAGGAGTTATGATTTAGTCTCCATTGTAGTTGGAACTAAAGGTAATCAAATGCTAGTATGAGTTATTATTTTGTCTGTCTCCATTATAAATAAGAGATGTCTTCACATTACATTATAGTTGATGCAAATATCTCAAAATATTGTTTACATTTATAGTACTTAAAAATGCAGTGTTTACTGAGTCTTGTTACATAATGACTTCATAAGGAAGAGGAATATATATATTTTGTCACAAATGAAGTTCAAAATATATCAGTTATACTTAAATCTAACTGGCTTTCTTTGTAAAATAAAAGTGGGATTAAAGAGAAAGCAAAAAATAAAGTGAAAGAAATGTGTTTGAAAAATAATTAATCAGACTAAGTGAAAATCATCTAACTAAATATAACTAAAACTTAAGTTAGAATGGAGACTGAATTTGAAACTATCCAGGTTTTCAAGAGACATAACTAAAACATATAGGTATAGTTAGTCAAAAGATGATGACAAAGATAATAGGTTAAAGCTGACAAAAAGGAAAACCTGGGTAACTATATCAGTATTAGAAAAAAAATAAACTTTCTAACTAAAAGCACTGGTCAGAATAAAAATATTACTTAACAGTTATCAGTTCTTCAGAAAAATGTAATTATGAACTTATGTACAACAAATATCTTCAAAATACCCAAAGCAGAAATTGATAGAAATAAAAAAGAAAATGACAAATTTACTATCATAATAAAAAATTCAAATTTCTACTATCAGTAGTTGGAAGAGCAAATATGCACTAACAAATAAAAACAAGAATACTACTTTGAACAAACATTAACAAGTTTTATCATATGGCTTTATATGCCATATGTGCACATTATTTTTATGCCTGTATAAAACTTTGAGAGAATTTGACTGTGTACTAGGTCATATAGTGAGTCTCAACATATTTCATAGAATTAGTTTTGCAGATGATATTTTGCAACTTCAATGTAGGTAAGTTAGAAACTTTCAAAAAAAGAAGCAAATATTGTCTCTATATTTGAAAACTTTAAGAGTATCTTGGTAGTAATTCATGGACAAAAATCATTTTAATAAGAATTAGGATGTATTTAGCTTCCAAATATTGTATAACTGGGCCATAAATTTACCTCCAAGGAGTATTTAATTAAATAAGTCTTGATATGTGCTACTTATAAAGCTAAGGAAAAAAAACAGCAGTTTTTTATATGTCAAGAGAAATTATCTAAACAGAAACATAAAGAGAAAATGTTTAAAAATAAAACAGTACAAGACATTCAAGAACTTTGGGGAATATCAATAAGTTCAACATAACATTGAATTGTAGTTTCAGGGGAAAAAAAGAACGAGATGATGGTCAAAAGAAAGCAAAATAGCCAAGCATGATGGTGCATGCTTGTAATCCCAGGATTTGGAGGATCGTGTTTTGCTGATAGCCTCAGCTATTTAGTGAGGCCTTTCACAACTCAGTGAAACCCAGTTTCAAAAAAAAAAAAAAAAAAAAAGACTGAAAAATAGGGCTGGGGTGTAGCTCGGAGGTAGAATACCCCTGGGTTCTATCCTCAGTACAAAAAAGAAAGAAAGAAAGAAAGAAAGAAAGAAAGAAAGAAAGAAAGAAAGAAAGAAAGGAAAAGAATAAAAGAGAGAGCAAAATATGTTACAGTTTGAAATGATGGGGTTCTTTTTCTTATTCAACTAAGGTTGGTTGAATAGAAAAATTAAGGGGCAGCGCGGTGCAGCTTTAACAAATCTTTATTACAAAATTAGTAGGAAATAGATCAGTAGGAAATAGAGAAGAGAAAAAGCAGCATGCTGACCTGCATGCTGGGGAGCCCGAAAATGGAACTCCCGCCCCTTTTGGGGACCTCAACCCTTAAATACATTTTGTGTTGGTATCTTTCTCATCAGTGTTACCAAGGCAATGGGCTAGTTACTTATTCCTTAGCCAGGTGGTGCCTCTTTGTTCCGGACAGTGCACGTACTAAGTGCAAGGGTCAAGAATCTACCTGGCCCTCAGGTCTATTGGGCAGTATTGGTTGCTCATCAACTAGGGTGCTTTGAAGCAGCACACAAAGTTTACCTTTCCTATACCCAAACCGGATCCCAGAGGAGAGGAGGTAAACAGAGGCACCGGTTGCCTCTATTGTAGTTTTAAGGCTAATGGCTTCAGTTGACTCTAAGGCTTTTACTATAGGTTAATGATTAGAAAGAAGGGCAAAGACAGAGAGGAACTCTGCATTGTAATCACTGCAGCCCCCTCCCTGTCTGAGTGCTAGCACAGCACCTAAGCTCTGACTGTATTTTACACTTTGGAAAGTATCAAAGCAATTTTCCAATACCAGCACATTAATACATTTTGATGTCTCTTCCCTATACTGGCACAAAATACATGAAGAGTTAAAAGATGACTTTTAAAACCAGAAGAGGAAAAAAAAAGATATTAAAGAAGCCCAGAATCAGAGAAAGGGAAAGGAAAAACTGGAAGGAAGGAGGACATCTAGAAAAATCAGTCAAAATGTTTTAAAACAAAATCAAAGATAATGACAATAACTTAAAAGCAGCTAAAGAAATAATAGATACAGCTATTTCTTAGGAATGATGCAGGTCTAACAAGTGACATCTATAAAGTACTTTCAACCTAGGATTCTATACACAAAAATTTTTCTTCAGACAAATAAAAACTTAGAAAATCCATTGGCAAGTGCATTGGTGGTGCATGCCTGTAATCCCAGTACATGAGAGGCTGAGAAAAAGGAGAATCAGGAATTTGAGGTCAACATCAGCAACCTAGGCCCTATTTCAAAGTAAAATAACAAAAAGGGATAAGGTGTAGGTTGGAGGTAGAAGTCCCTGAGTTCAATTTCCAGAGTCATAAATAAATAAATAAATAAATAAATAAATAATGAATAAATCGAGTGTAGTGGCGCACATTTATATTCCCAGTACTTAGGAGGATCTGAATTCATGGCCAACCTCAGCTACTTAGTGACACCCTGTTTCAAAATAAAAAATAAAAAATAGGCTGGAGGTGTAGGTTGGAGGTAGAATGCCCTTGGGTTCAATCCCTAGTTCCACACAAAAAATAATTAAAAAAATAAAAAATAAAAACAAAACAAACATAAATAAAACAAAAACACACACACACACAGAAAACAAAAATTTATTGACAGTAGAAATAAAATTGTAAAGTTCTTTAAGTAAACATATAATGATAAAAATTTGGATCTATATAAAAAATAAAAAGAACTGGGATTAGTAAAATAAGAATTAATATGGAAGAAAGTTTTCTCATTTTAATAACATTTTTATTCTAAAGTAAAATGGTAACAGCACATTAGCTAAAGACATTGAAAAGATCCAATTTAGTGGAGACATTTACCGTGTTTATGGAAAAAAGAGTCAATATTATAAAGTTGGTGATTTTCCTTAAATTGTTTTTAAAATTTGGAAAACAAATTAACTCAGATTTTTAAGTAATATAATCTAAGCTATAAATGAGCTACCTCAAGAATTAATACAACTATGGAGAATAAAAAAAAACAAATGAGGAAACATGTCTGAATAAATGGAATAGTTCATTATATAGCTGGAATAGTTGATATAATGTATCCCCCCCCCAGAAGTCAACACAATGAAATTAAAGCAATAAAACTGCTAGAAAAGTCAGAAACACAAGTATATATGTGTATATGGGGAAATGTGATGAAGAGAATCTGCAGATCTATAGGAAAATAAAAGTCTATTCAAGGAAAGAACAGGATTGTATCTAAAAAAATATTTTCCATGCTTTATGTCATATGCAAAAATGAGTCCAGGTAAAAGAAAAAGAGATTCACATGTGAAATAAAAGAAAAGTTTATAAAGAGCTTTTAGAAGACAAAACATGTTGTTTTTAAAGAAAACATTAAAGCTAATTCATAAAGCATTATTAAATTTGACTATAATAAAATAAGAACTTTTTGCTAGAGACTTAATGTACAGTATGGTGATTATAGTTAATGCTATATTGTATACTTAAAATTTGCTAAAAGATTAGTCTTAAATCTTTTCACCACACACACAAAAAATGGATAGTTATATAAGGTGACATATATGTTAATTAACCTGATCGTGGTGTATAATGAAAACATTACATACTGTCAATATATCCAACTTTTATTTTTAAATTATATTTTCAATAAAGCTGAAAATAATAAGTATTTCTGTTTACTGAATGTACCATAGTGAAAGAACAGCAATAACTGTGAGAATATTTTGCTATTCCATTTTTATAAGCAATAAAAATTAGTATATATATTGCATAAAATTCAATGTGAAGGAATACATTTTAGTATTAAAATGAAAGAAAAAGTTCTCCAAGTATATGAACAAACATTTTAGAGAAAATTAATCTTATTAACTGATAAAAATATGATATAATCAACAATGTAGAGAATTCTGAAGAGTTTTTAAAAAGCAGATTTAGCAAGGTAGAAGGCTAGAAGATCGATCAAATTATATCCTGGTACAAAAGATACAAGGTTATCATACAAAAATTACCTAGATTCCATATGCTACCAATTAATATCATAATAATATAATTTACAATAGCATAAAATGTAAAAATTAGAAAAACTGATAAAAACTATGCAAGGTTGATGTTAAGAAGACGAGAAAGATGAAATATCTCTTCCATTATGTGAGAATACAAAGACAACAAAACCCCTAGCAAACTTCAAACCAAGAAAAACGCACTTACTAGACATGGGATGGGACTTTATCATAGACTTCTCAGCATCTAGAATTGTGAAAAAATAAACATCTTTTGTTTGTATTCTGCTATGTCAACCTGAACTGACTTTCTTACCTCTCTCTGATTTTTGGCACAGTGATTATTATTGTGCTATGTGTAAGTTTTGTATTTTGCTTTCACATAATTTGAGATTAAATAAATATGACTCCTAAAATTTCATGAAAAAAATGAAAATGATATCTTTTAAGTAAAAAAGTGCAGCTTGCAAGTACTATTAAACATTTTATACTAAGAATGAAAAAGTCAGTATAAATAACATAAAATACATTTTTACGATTTTTTATGTAATTTAAGTGTAGTACAATTCAAAAGTATAAACATTTTCAGCTACACATGATTTAATCTGACTTTATCTAACAGTAAAAATACTATTTTTTTTTTTTTTGGTAGTACTGGGGTTCCTGGAAGCCCTTCTACCTCCGGGCTACACTCCCAGACCTATTTTTACATTTTTATTTGGAAACAGGGTCTCCTAAGCCAGCGCACGCGGCTGACTTCGAACCTGCACCATCCTCCTGTCTCTGCCTCCCAAGCGCGGGGATTACAAGCGTGCACCACCACGCCCGGCTAAAAATACTATTTTTATGTAGTAATTTAATGCTACATCTATGATCCTGTGTGTCATTTGATTGATGTTGTTTTGATATATAAGCTATGAATTCTTTAAGGCTTAATATAAAAAGTAGCCCAAAAAGTAAAGACCAGGAGACAAAGCAATTCCAATTTCCAAAAATAAGTCATTGAAAAATTGACATAGACAAGAAGTACAGTGGTGAAGTGCTTTATCAAACCGATCATCAAGAAGATATAAGTATTATAGGTTAAAGATAAAGACATGCTACAGAATGGCAAGGAAATATGCATTATCTGTTACATATTTGAGAAAGTAAAGAAGTATAATGCTTGGAGAAAAATCAAAATTTGCAATAATTCTTTAATGAGAATCAACAATAATAAAATTAAAATTGACAAAAGACAGCTTTCACTGAAATTAAAAATTTGATAAAAATTGTGTAATGGGAACTCTAATACATTGTTGATGTGATTGCAAATTAGTGCAACCACTTTGGAAAAACAATATGAAGAATTCTCAGAAGAATTGGAATGGACCTACCATATGATCCAGCAGTACCACTTCTGGGTATCTACCCAGAAAAAATGGAAACCAAACTATCAAACTAATGCATGTGTATCTATGTTCATAGCCACACAATTCACAATTGCCAAACTATGGAACCAGCCTATAAGTCCATCTACAGATGAATGGATTACAAAACTATGATATATGTACACAATGGAATTTTACTCAGCCATAAAGAAGAACAAAATTATGCCATTTGCAGGGAAATGGATGAAACTGGAGAACATTATGTCAAATGAGGTTAATAAGTCACAAAAAGTAAAAAAAAAAATCAGATGTTCTCCGTAATATGTGGAAGATATGGAAAAAAATGAGGCAAAGGAAGAACTCTAGAAGAAGAAGGAGAAACCATAGATGAGCAAATAAGGCAATCTAACTGAAGGGGATGGGAGGAGGAAGAGGAAAATTCCCTAATATACATAATGTACATTTATGAATATACCAAAGTCAATCACTAGGCCAAACCTGAGGAGGAAGTGGAGAGGGAATGGGGTGGGATTGGGTAAGAGCTAAATGAGTAATGTGTGCATGTAAGCCTCTTCCATTTTGTACTCCATTAAGATGTATTACTACAATGCACCAATAAAAAAATTGCAACATATCTTTACATAAAGGCATTTTATTTAAAAATAGAACATAAAGATTTTGAAAAGGAATATAATTTGTATTAGAGAAATTTTTTGTTATTGTCATTGCCAAAACAAGCCACAGATTCAATACAATTCCTAACAAAATACCAATGTCAATTTTCATGAAGCTAGAAAAAAGTCCTAAAATTCATGTGGTAAAATGAAGACCCAGAATAGCCAAAACAATTTTGAGCAATAAAAACCAAGCTGGAGACTTGACAATACCTGATTTTAAATTATACTACAGAGCCATAGTAATAAAAATACCAGGGTACTGGCACAAAACACATAGACCAATGAAATAAAATAGAAGATAAGAAACAAAGTCTAACACTTATAGCCAGTTGATTTTCCTTAAAGGTCCCCCAAAACCATATACTACAGGAAAAACAGCCTTTTTAACAGATAGCATTAAGAAAACTAAATACCCATAGGTAGAAGAATAAAATTAGACCTCAGTTTATCAACTTGCACAAGAGTCAGCTCAAAATGAATTAAAGACCTAGCAATTATACCCTACCTAGACTTTGCAATTGCTAGAAGAGGGCATAAATGTAACTCACCAACACATAGACACTGGTAGAGAGTCCCTCAATAAGACCCTCAAGGCTCAGGAAATAAAACCGAGAATCAAAAAACAGTTTGCCGTCAAATTAAAAAAACAACAACAACTTATGGACAGCAAAGCAAACAATCAAATGTTGGAAGAGAGATCCTACAAAATGGGAGAAAATCTTTGCCCATTACTCCTCTGATAGAGGACTGATATCTAGAATATTTAAAGAATTTAAAATAATACTTAACACTAAAAGAACAAATAACCCATAAAAAAATGGGGAATCGAACTGAAAAGTCACCTCTCAAAAGAGGAAACAAAAATGCCCAAAAATATATTAAAAAATGTTAAACATCATTAGCAATCAAGAAAATGCAAATCAAAACTATACTGAGATTCCATCTAACTCTACTTAGAATGGCAATCATCAGTAATATAAAGAATAGCAAATGCTCCTCAGGATTTGAGGAAATAGAAACTTTTATACACTGTTGGCAAGATGCAAATTAGTTCAAATACAGGCCACCACCTTGATGGAAATCCCTTTTATTTTCTACCACTACAGTGATTTCTGGTGTAGCGTTGCTAATCTAGGTTATGCCCAATTCATCAGTTAAGGCATCAGTTCAAATTAGATACACAAAAGCTTCAGTAAGCCATCTTACTCTAGCTCCTTCACACATTTTTGTTTTAATGTGTGACTACCAGTTGATCTTAAATGTCAAGCTCTTTATTTATAAAAACAAGATTGCAGATACTTTCTATCACATTATGATGCATTTCTCATAAAGGAGGTGTTATGAGATATACAAAATGTGTGGTTTCTATAATGAGTAAAAATATAATCTTCAAAAAAGATGTGACATTCAGAAATAAGTAACCTAATACTAAATTTTAATTTTTAAATAAATTTTAATTGTTAAATATACCCTACTGATCTACCGTAAGTGTTCATCATAATTGATTGGTCAGGTCTCTCTCTTCCCCCACAGTACACCGCAGGAGGGACAAGAGGCAGAACCCCCGGAAGCCAGAAGCAGAGATATAGTGAGATTCCAGGTGTCGTGAGACTCCAAACATTGCCAGACAGTCTCCAGACATTGTGAGACTCCAGACATCGTGAGAGAATCAGCATTCCCACACTGCTAGCCCCCCCGATGGCCTCCCCCACTGCTTTAAATATTGGAGTACTTCTGCTCCCCTGTGCAACTCTGCTGACCACAGGGCTCATTGGTCTCTTCTTTCACGGTGGACAGACCTGCCCGAAGGGGCCGGTTGATTAAAGGCGCTTTTGATAACTAGGCTCTTTTGATAACTAGGCTCGTGTTTACCTCCTTCACGACCCCTCAATTTCAACATTACAATAATGAGATTCTGAGTTATAGAAACCAATATGCATTCAGCATTGTGTTTTTAATTAAAATATTTCTAAATGGCAATCATTTTCTAATTAGGGCTGATTAAATATTGTGTGAATGTGTGGACTATTTTACTTTATTATTTTTCTTCCCTATATCTGTCTGATCAAATATAGCCTGTAAGAAATGTTAGTTAAGAATATTATCAGAAAGAAAATTTTAGTCAATGTATTTATAATCTTGAGAATAGTTGTAAGAAAGAATGAGTGGTTGGAGGCTTGAACTATTAATAACAAATCTATACCAAATTTAAATATCACTTATAAAATTAAATAGTCTTTTGTACCATAAAAAGAATATATAAATTTTTCAAATGAATTCAAATAATACTTAAAATTTTTGTAGTGATTTTCATTATCATTTTATGAAAAAATCGCCTTAAAATATGGAAATATAAAATGAAAATTATAATTAATTAGCCAATTATCCAAGGCTAAGCTGGACTTATATAGAGGTGATTAAAAGGTATAAAGTTATTACTCATAAATAACTATCTTCTGTGTGCCTGAAAGCATACAGAATAATTGCAACTCATGTTAACCACTGTGAAATCTCCTTATTGCTTTCAAAGCATTTTTTTTTTCTTTTGGTGGTACTGGGAATAGAACCCAGGGACATTTTACCTTAGAACTATACCTTCAGCCTATCTTTTATTCTTTATTTTGAAACAAACTCTCACTAAGTTGCAGAGGGCCTCACTAAGTAGCTAAGGCTGACCTTGAACTTGTGATCCTCCTGTCTCAGCCTCCCAAGTACTGGGATTACAAATGTGTGCCACCATGCCTGGCTTATCCTCAGAAACTCATTCAAAAGAATATAACTTCTCATTATTTTCCTATCAGTTGTATCTAGATTATATAGAAATGGCTGTTATGGATAAAGCAGGTTATAGAGTTCATATAGAATGTTTTATTTATTTTACAATGTATCCTCAGAAAAAAGAAAAGATAGGCATTAATGTTATAATCCTCTAACTGAAGTATGATGTCAGATACAAATGTGTGAGAGGTTAATGTGGGCATTTCTTTCCTCTCACCCTTTCTATTTACAGACTTAAGGAAAAAAATGGCATGACTTGTATAAGAAGAAAATGTCAGAAGGTTATAAAACACTGCAGAGAAAATGTTTTTAATGAGTCTTTCAGAATCCTGAAATAAGAAACATCAGTAACTATATTATCGTAATGAAACCAGTGTTGAAGATATATTTTCTCATATAATTTCTACCTATTGGTACTGCATAATTAGTGGTAGGCAGGTTAGGTTGTAAACTGTGAGAAAAACAACATATTTTCCATCTCTGACTCCTAGCTCTGCTGCAGGCAGCTGGGAATGTTTTCCAGAAATAGAAGATGGCTGTAACAAACAATAAAATATAGGTGGTGAGAGCCACGATGATCTCTTTATCACATCTGTCATCACCACACGTACTGACAGATTCATCGGAATGCCAGTGGCTCTGAAGGTGATGTTTCACAATCCGTAGGTTTGCCTGGTCCCAAAGAACTTATGGCTTCATTAGAAAATAAGGAGAGTTTAAATGAAATTAAAAGTGAACTCATATTCTCTAAAATCTTGTAACAATGTTTGGAATGCTACAGTATGCATGTGCCTCAATAACACAAATTTACTTCTGCCTTTACCTAGATTGCCCCTTTTTAACAAAAGGTATCTCTCAGTTTCTTATAAGTCAGGAACACAGATGCTTACATCTTCATATTTAATAGTTCAATAATATCGAAGACCTCAAAATTCAGTGATGAAACTCTCTGCAGATTTTATTTATCTGTCTCTTCTTGTCAAATCCACCAGGAAAGTAAACCACTTGTCCACATTACTAAAGTCTGAGATCTTAGCCTGTCATACTGATTAATTGTATGATAGTAAGTCTAACCAGGAGTGTTTCCAAAAGGGAACTGGTGGAGTTCAGAAATTTTGGGTTTCAGTTAAGCTATTAGAAACTATTTGACCTAAGAGAAAGAGAATCTAAAAGAGAATTATTATAGCTCACCTCAAGATATTGTGCTATAAAGTAAAACAGTTTTTGTTAAGTAGAAAATTATACGCATTTATGGCAACAGTAGAGAATAGACATATATTATGAAGGCCACAAAATATTTCCAAAGAAAAGTATTGCTCAGAGGCAGGGTATTGGGGCTCTGGGCCTCATGATATATGTGTAATAAAAATTTCTAGTTATATGCTATGGTGGACAATATGGGATTTACTTAAAATAATTTTTGTTAATGCAAGATAATTTTTTGAAAAATCTGCTAGTTTCCTATTTTTTTTATTTCTAAAGGTTCTACCTGTCTGATCTTGCATAGTCACTTAAGTATCTAGTATAGTAGTTTATGTACAGGAACATAAAGGAATTGGAGAAAATTATTATTAACTTCATTCTAGTCTTTTAACTGCCTCATTCATCTCACTCATTCTTTGTGTTGGAATGTGGTAGGGAAGACATAGCAGAGGTAGTTTCTTTGCTTGTTTCTTTGGTTCAGTTTATCTTCTCATCATAGTCTGTCACAAGTCCTGTCTATCTTGGTCATCAGCACGGGGGCTTGCAGAGATCTGAGTAAATATTTCATTAGTCAAATTAATACCTAAGCTAACTCTTTTTTTTTTTTTTTTTTTGGCGTTACTGGGGATGTAACCCAAGGGTATTGTACCTCCGAGCTACACCCTCAGCCCTGTTATTTAGTCTTTTCTAATTTTTTTAAACAGGGTCTCATTAAGTTGCGGAGGGCCTCGCTAAGTAGCTGAGGCTGTCCTCAAACCACGATTTTCTGGTCTTAGCCTCCCAAATGCTGAGATTAACAAGCGTGTGCCACCACGCAGGGCTCACTCTAAACTAACTCTTTTTACTTTTTCTTTCTTTTTCTTTTTCTTTTTTTTCATGAGAGGCTGGCCACAGAAACACATACTAAAGTTGCCACAGACACAGACCATCAGCAATTTTAAATCCAGAGCCACAGAACTCTTCCTGATGGTAAAACTGGAAAAAGATTTCTAGAAACAGCCATTCTGCATCTGAAAGAACCATAGTCCCTGAACTATCCTATCTCCAAGTCCTGTTAATAGTATTGTTCATGCTTTCTCTACTGTCTTGTAATTCTGACACCTTGAAAAAAATTTAAGTGATATAAAAGTAATAAAAATAGAAGCATTTTATCCTGATTTATTTTAGAAACTCTACAGAAGTTTAATTGTCAACATATTGACTACTATTTTCTGCCTTTTTTGTGATTTGAGATCATGCTAGATCAATTATTTTCTAAACTCTTTTGAGTTCCTTGAAAAAAAAATATATATTCACTTGCCACCTTGAATATATATATATATATATATATATATATATATATATATATATATTCACAAATCACTTATATACATCTAGGTACACACACACACACACACACACACACACACACACACACACACACCAAAAGACTGAAAAATGTGTATCTATGTTTAAAAACATAATGTTCATGGGCATAATGGGGCTGACAAGCAGGTAGAGACTGGAGAGGCAGGGAAGAGCTGCTGTTCAAGTCTGAAGAGGTCCATTGGTACAATTCTCTCTTCTTCAGTAAGGTCAATCTTTCTAAGAAGGCCTACAACTGACAATTAAGCTCACTTACATTATGGAGAGTAATTTGCTTTTTTCAAAGTCCACCAAAAAAAACATTAAGCTCACCTAAAAATACCCTCCCAGAAAAAGCTAGAATAATGTTTGAAAAAATATCTGTGTACAGTGGCCTAGCCAAGCTGACACATAAAATTAGCCATCATCCAGTTTTTCTCATTTACTTTATTGTTTTCTCTAAGGTACTATTCTTAACCTTCTTTCACTATCTCCAAGCTGGATTTACCACATAATGAATAGGGCTTTTAAATATTTATCTTTAATTTTTATCTCTTACCACAGTTTTAGCTGGTGTTCTAAATATTTTTTCCATCTTAGGGTGTTGTCAGGACTTTTTCCTCCAATAATAAACAAATTTCAACAAATGCTCATGATATTTTCTTCCTTATCTGCTCTCTATTTTATTAATGATATTATCATTCAATCTAGAGGTCCTGAATTAATCTACACATCTCCTCCCTTTATCCTCTTCTCTATTTAAGTTTAAACTCACTCACCTAGTCAGTCAATAATATTTATCAAACACCTTCTAAGTATCAGATAATTTCCTAGACAATGCAAACAAAATAGCAGAGAAGTGAATGATAAGAAAATAATCCCCCAATAATTTTAATTAGGATAATGATCATGGAGCAAAGACACAGTATGCCAGCAGATTGTAATCAATGAATTACAATCTTTACTCCATGGGAACTCATGAAATATAAGAGAGTTAGGGAGGGCTGAGATAAGAATTTCTCAGAGTTAGCCAGGCCTCTAGAGTTGGATAATAAGGGGAGGAGGAGTATGCCAGGCAGAGGGAGCAAGTGCAAAGACCCTAGAGCAAAGAGAGAAGTGATAAAGATGCCTGAGTACTAACTCTGAGTCAGAACATTTTATACTTTTAGTGACCTTTTAATACAGATGGTATGGTGTCAATAACAGTATGGGAGCTCAACCAATGTCTGTATACATAGGTAAATCTTTATTTTTACTAAGGAAACGAGATCAAAAAGGGTGTCTGAGGGCTGGACATGGTGGCATGTGCTTGTAATTTCATACTTGGGCATCTGAGACAGAAGGATCACAGGTTTCCTGCCTGCCTCAGCAATGTTAGCAAGGCCATCTGCTACTTAGTGAGACTCTATTTAACATAAAAATAATAAAATAGGACTGGAGTTGTAGCTCAAAGGTAGAATGTCCTTGGGTTCAATCCCTAGTAAAACAATGAGGAGTGAGAGGGAGGGAAAGGAAAGGGGAGGGAGAGAGAGGGAGGGGGGAGAGAGAGGAGAGAGGAGAGAGGAGAGAGGAGAGAGGAGAGAGGAGAGAGAGAGAGACAGAGAGAGAAATGGGAATGAATGCAACCAAGCAACCAAGCAACCTAACCTGAGGAGTTTAGGTTTACCAAAGAAGTAGCCCAGTGAGGGTTATGCCCTGTTCGGGAAACTCAGATATGAGATCCACTGCCTCTAGTCATCCCAGTATTGAACCCCCAGTAAGAGATAAATGTCATCAAGCTTCTAAATCATGGTAAATCCTGGTAGAGCAGTGTATAATATTCTGATTTTTCTAGACCAGGAATTTTTTTCCAATGTTTGTTTTGCATGATCTTGATCACTTTGGAATATATTAACTATATTTGAAATGACTAGAGATAAATTAAAAGATTCAGTTTCTTTTCTACTCTTAATTAATCTCAGCATTCATTTATTGCTTTTTAAACCAATGGTAATGACTTTTTTAACCTATAAAAATATTTGATTTAATATCATACAAGTGAAGGGATTATGAATTTCAGATTTAGTCAGATTTTATAAGTAACTTACTACATCTTTCTCTCACCCCACTCCCCCACACAACCCCTTGCAGGAAAAAAAAAATAGTTCTTCTAATTTAGAATATAGTATCTCATAAAGATAGCATAAAATTTGTGTAGACTCTATATAAAAATTTCTTTTCATTTGCAATGAATAAGCTTCACCACAGGGAGAATTATAATTCTTGCAAAGAAGAATCATCTTGAAATTTAAAAATCGGTCATAGACTTACAGTTTAAATATTCACTATGCTGGAATTGGCTCAAAGTTAGTAATTAAAGAAAAAGATTACATGGAATTCTCTAGACCTAAATGTTCACCGGCAAGAGACCAGAAGTGTTCTGATTCTCTGGCTATGGCCAATTCTCCCCACATTGCACTACGGCTCTGCTCCCACCATTCCGTAGAAATTGATTTGGTCCAAGACCTCGGTGATGAGTTCAGTGGACACCTCTCTGTGGGTTCTCTAGGGGAGGGAGGGAAGGGAGCTTCCTTCATCCTTTTGTTAGATGTCAGCCCTTCAGGCACTTGTTGATTTATATTTACTTTTCCTTGAATCTCTTTCACCTTGTTCTTTGCTGAACTTATTAGACCTCCAAATTCTGGGCTGTCCCAGATAGAATTCATACTGATCCCTCTTCTTTAGATTCATGCTTTTCCTGGGTGATCACATTTACTAACATTATTTTCTTTATTATCTATGTACCAAAGGCTTCCTTTCCTGTCCAGATCTTTCTTTAGAGCTTTGAGGTCACTTCATTTTACCCAAAAGACTGAAGAACAATTCCAGGATCCTTAGTTCAACGGCTTCTTTGATATTTCCACTTGGCTTTCTCATAAGCCTCTAAACATATCCAATACTGAACCACTGATTAGATCTCACCTTAAAACACCTCCTTTGTCTTCCCAGTTCAAGGTAAAGTGCCAACATCTATCTAAAAAACTGTGTCATTCTTGATTTATTTCTTTCTCATTCAGCAAGTCCCATTAATCTTATATTCAAAATACATTATGTATTTTTACTTCATTTCACAGCTACCACACTTTTAGAAGCCATCATCCTCATTTACTTGAACTCTCTCAGGAGCCTTGTAACTGGTCTTGTTTTACTCTTGCCTTTGCTCTATTCTCAATATAAGGATCATTTAGAAATGTAGGTCATCATTTAATGGTACTGCTCAAAACTCCTTTGATTGCGCTCAGAATAGAATCAAATGTTACCATGGCTCCCAAGGCCCTATGCCACCCGGCCCTATCTACCTTTCCCTGTCACCTCTTGATTCCTCCTTCATTGCTCACTATATTCCAGCCCTGCTAATTAGCCTTTCTTTTGACTACTTAGACATTTGTGTCTCATTTCTGTTCCTAAGGTCAAGATCTTTTCAGATCTTGTGGGCATTGTTGTATCCTCTGTCTATAAAGCTCAATTTTGTATCTTTTCTTCATCTTCACTTCTTATGACTGTTTTTTTTAAAACCTTTAACAGATTTACTGAAGATTTTCTTTTCAGGGAGGTACTTCCTGACTCTTATAATTCCAGTACTTGGGAGGCTTAGACAGGAGGCTCTGAATTCACGGCCAACCTCAGCTACTTAGTGACACCCTGTTTCAAAATAAAAATTAGGCTGGAGGTGTAACTTGGAGGTGGAATGCCCCTGGGTTCAATCCCTAGTTCCACACAAGAAAGTAATTAAAAAAATAAAAAATAAAAACAAAACAAACAAACAAAACTGACTCTCCTGCCTAAATGTGGCCTTCATCCTTATATTATCATATTCTGTTTATTTCCTTCTCAGTCTTTACTCTGATTTGAAATTGTCTTCATTGTTTATTACCTTTTCCCTATAGCTGGAGAATAAGTTCACTGATGTATAACTGTTCTTAATTTATTGATTTACTTACTATCAAAAATTTCTAAAGTGGGTTTGGTACATATTAGATACTTTAAAAAACAATGTTTATATAAAAAAATAATACTACTAAGATAAATATAGAAAATAAAGTGGTAATTTAACTATCAATGAAAATGTAAGACTTATTGAGGTTAAGTTTCTTCTAGAAGAAACAAAATTTAAGTATGAAACCAGAACTCAAATTTTGTATGGCTTAGCAGGGCGTGGTGGCGCACGCTTGTAATCCCTGCACTTGGGAGGCGGAGACAGGAGGATCGGGCAGGTTTGAAGCCAGCTGCGCTGGCTTAAGAGAGCCTGTTTCCAAATTTTAAAAAAGTATAAAATACGTCTGGGAGTGTAGCCCAGAGGTAGAAGGGCTTCCAGGAACCCCAGTACCACCAAAAAAAAAAAATCTGTATGGCTTAAATAAAATATTTGTCATTGGGAAAAATTTTATTCAAATTATCAAGTATGTTTGTTTAGTCAGATTTTAATTAACTAAGCCATTCTGTAGTATTTTAATTAAATGTATGGACAAAAGAATTCTTTTGATTAATTTTTACCACTGTTCATGTTCACTTATTTGCTATTGACTAGACCATTTGAAGAAATAATATCCCAAAATTAATGACAGAAATCAGACTCCAGCTCCAGAAAGCTCAGAGAACAGTGAGAAGAATAAATACCAAGAAATGGACATGAAGACATATCATATTCAAATAGTAGAAACAAACAAAGGGGAACTGTGAAAAAAATGGGAGAGAAAAATCTCATTTTAGAACAAGATAAGAATTACAACAGAATTTGAGAAACCCGCAGGGCTACTGTGACAAAGTACCCAAAAATGGGTAGCTTAAAATTACAGAAATTTTTAATTTCATGGTCCTGGAGGCTTGGAGTCTGAATCTAGATGGCAGTAGGACCATATTTCCTCTGACTGTGATCCTTGGGGTTCCTTGGTTTGTAGCTGTATCACTCCAGTATGTTCTTCCATCAATACATGGCCTTGATCCCTTTGCCTCTTTGTGTTTCTCTCATTATGAGGGCACCAGTCATTGGATTTAGGGACCAATCTAATACAGTATGAGCTCATGTTATCTTAATAAATATGCACAGCTCCTATTTACAAATTAAGCAATATTCTGAGATACTGGTAATTAGAACTTCCACATATGTTATGGAAGATGCAATTCAACTTACAGTCAAGGAGAGAGTGACATGGCATATTTTAAGTTTTGAACAAAAAAGTCCACCCGCCTAGAATATTCAGCCTCTATATTCAATAAAATTATCCTTCAAATGTTAAAGAGAAATAGGTTTTCTCAGACAAACAAAAACTGAAAATTTTACTTCCAGTAGTTCTGTCCTGTAAGAGTTTAGAAGTTCTTCAGGGAGATGTAATAATATAGGTCAGAAAGTGAGGTCCATATAAAGAAATGAAGAGGTATGAACAAGTAATAAGTGAAGAAAAATGAAACGATTTCTTTTTTAAAAATGTATTTTTATTGGTACATTGTAGTCTCACATAATAATGTGGTTCAGGGTGACAGGGACATACATGTACAGAGCACTTGATGAGCTTCCTCCCAGACCCCTCCTACTTCCTCCCCTTTCCCATACATAATATCGAGATTAGGATTGATAATCTAATTTGTGTACATATTGTCAATGGAAGTGTTCCTCCCACAACCTCTCCTAGACTCCTTCATCGCTCCATTGAGGATTCTCTTACATTATCTAAAGAGTCTCTTTTATAGCCCAATTACTCTCTAGCTTCTACAAATGCTAGAAAACATGACCCTTTACTTTCTCAAATGGGCTAATCTCACTTCGTGTTCTCCATATCTATCTATCATCTTACAAGTGATATCATTTTTTTCTTCTTTGTTGGTTAGTAGAATTCCATTGTATGCATATCCCGTAATTTTAAATCCTTTCATCTGTTGATACATACCTAAGTTAGTTCCATGATTTGGCTGTTGTGAATTGTGCTGCTATAAACATGAATATTCATGGATCACTATAATGTTCTGATTTCACTACCTCTGGTAGAATATACAGGAGTGGTCTAGCTAGATTATATGATGGATACATTCTAAATTTTCTGAGAAATCTCCATAGTGGCTAAAGTAATTTTCAATACTACCAATAGTGTATAAAAGTTTATATTTCCCCACAACCTCATTAGCATTCATTCCTGCTTGTTTTTTTAATGATTGACATTCTAATTGAGGCTAGATGGAATCTTAGTGTGGTTTTGATATGAATCTCTCTGATTGCTAATGATATTAAACATTTTTTGACATATTTATTGGCCATTTGTATTTCTTTTATGAGGTATCTATTTAGTTTAATTTTCTGTTTCTTAATTAGAATATTTGTTTCCTTAATGTTAAGTCTTAAGTTTTTTATATATTCTGGATATTAGTCCTTTGTCAGAAGAGTAGTTGGCAAAAAACTTTTTCATTAGTTGGGCATGGTGGCACAGGCTTATAATGGCAGCATGTGGGAGGCTGAGACAGGAGGATCTAGGTTTGAAGACAGCCTCACCTCTTACTTAGTGAGGCCCTTTGCAACTCAGTGAAACCGTGTTTCAAAAAATAAAAAATAAAAAATAGGACTGGTGGTGTACCTTGGAGGTAGAATACCCCTGGGTTCTATCCCTAGTACCACTAACAACAACAACCAAACTCATTTTATTGGCTCTCTCTTTAGACTCTTGGCAGTTTCCTTCGCTGCACATAAACTTTTTAATTTAATGCTATTCAATTTATTAATTCTTGATTTAATTTCTTGAACTTTTTTCTTCCTGAGGAAGTTCCTTTTTTAAAAATTATCTTAACTCATCTAACAGATATGTTACACACAAGAGGAGCCTATGGAAACATGACGAGCCAATGCCATCATGTGGTAGAGGGGGTAGGATCCTAGGAAGCAAAAGGACTTTTATGATGATGCTTATATTGGTTCATTTATTATAACTCATATACCAGACTAATATAACACATTAACAAGTTAATAATAGGGAAACTGGGTGTGGGTTATATAGAAAATCCTTGTATTATCTTCAAAATTATTTTTTGTAAATGTAAAAGTCTTCTTAAATGTAAAGTACTTTAAAAAATTTTTATTGTAGTACTGGGGGTGGAACCAAGGGGCTTTTCTACCTTCGGGCTATACTCCCAGACCTATTTTATGCTTTATTTGGAAACAGGGTCTCAGTAAGTTGCTGAGAGCCTAAGTAGCTGAGGCTGGCTTTGAACTCATGGGATCCTTCTATCTCAGCCTCCCAAGTGCTGGGATTACAAGTGTGCGCCACCACACTCAATTCTAAAGTACATTTAAAATTTTTGATTAAGCAAAAATATTTTAAGTGCATTGATAAAATACTTGAGTTTGAGAAGAAAAAGTTAAATGGAAGCAAGGCTTCCAAAATTTATAGAGACTGCTATTATCAGAGGCATGTTATCTTTCTTCCCTCTTCTGAAAAATTCTTTTTATGTTAGGAGACGTGGAGAAATGTCAGGTCTTGGCATCTTGTGTTGCTGAGTATTCTCAAACTCTAAGACTCTGATTGGTCATTCACCTGAGCCATGTTTCCTAACTCTTTATGCTGAAGACAATTTTGAAAAGTGACAATTTGAAAAGCAGTATATCTCTCTCAACAAAGAACAATCTTGGTTATTTATCGCTATAAAATCAAGGAATTTTCTAAGCCCAGGCTTCTTATCTGTAGTACACCTCCATATGTATAGTCCCCATCTACATTTTCTCCTTGTTCTGTGGAATTTGGATCTCAATGAACCAACATAACTATTCTGATCATCTTTGTATTATTTTTGCTGTATTAAATTCATTTTTTGTTTTGTGACCCAATAGTTTTTTTGTCTTCTGTTGCCAGTTTTCATGAGACTGTGGAAGGCTAATTTCTTAGCTTGTGTCATATGTTGGTGGAGGTTCTTCTGGTTCTAGCCCTCTTCAGCAGTATTATTTAAGTTCTATAAAATACAGAGGGTGAATTTCCAGCTCTTTTTTCTCTGAGACTAATTAAATATGTATTGTCTTTATCATTGAATTTTTCAGCTTTTTAAATTTCTCGTTTTTTTCTGTCTTAATTTTATTTGTCTATTTCATTTATTAGTTTTTGTTTCAATTATTTTTATTATTCTTATTTGAATAAAGTGCTTAAAACTGAAATAATATTTTTCTAGTAATTTCATTTATTCTACTTTCAAATCTGCCAGACATTTTAAGAAAGCTCTGTTTCTTACTTATGTTTTGAGTTTCATTTCTGAGTTTTATCCCTTTTTAAAGTACTTTTACAATACTTTATATTTGTTTCTGATAATTCTCTGTTTTAAATCTTTGAGATTTCATTGTGTGATTTTTTTCTGCTGTTTCTTCCTCACAGTGCTTTATTTTCTCATGTATTTTATAGGTTTGGAATATGAGTACATATTTAACTACGTCTGATTCAGTAACCTACCTTGAGACTATCCAAATTTTTTTAAATTAGTTTGCCTGGAGCAATCCCAGTTTAAGATATTTTACATTAATCGCCATTAACTAGGGATGTACCTATCATTAAAATTCTTGGGGAGACTCCAACATTTCTAGATCCTAGCTCAAACACAAAGCCCAAGAGGACACTGAAAAGTTTCCTTGCTTTTTTGCCAGTGGACAGGTCTTTTGTAAATTTCATAGTTTCACCTTAATCTGGCTCAAAGTATCATTTCTTGTTGACCTATAGGCTATGGTACTGTGATACTTTTTTCTATTGAATATATAAAGCTTTCCTCTTATTCTAATTTTTATAGTCCTAGCTTGGAAGTTTTTCCATTCTGTTCTTCCTCTTTTGTTGTTGTTAAACTTCAATTTTATTAATTTATTTTAAAATATTTTTATCGGTGCAATGCACCAATAAAATACATCAAAATGTAGTCCATAGCGGTAGTGACATGCATGCACACAGCACTTGGTGGGTTTTCCGTAGTCTCCCTTCCCACTATCTCCCTCCTCATACAGGGTTTGAGATTGTGATTGGTACTCTCACAGGTACATAATGTCAATGGTAAATTTTAATATAATTTCTTAATAATGTCTAAAGTTGATTGATTTCTATACTTTTTAAAATATAAAGGCTTTAAATCTTCTCCGGTCTTCCATACATTTTTATTTAGCACTTTAATTGCTACTATTTATACTTTTACTTGAAATATAACATATGCAAGGGGAAATAACATAAGTTTTCAGACTGAGAACATTTGACAAAGCAAACGCAGTTTATGTAATCACCATTTAGATTGAAAATGAAACATTTCTAAAGTAGAACATTAATAGCACTCTTGAATCTTCTAATACTTTCTTAGTATTAGCTTTCAAAGACAAACACTATTTTTGTCATTGTTACTAAGTTTTTATTTTTAATTTTATGTAAATACAGTAAATAAATTTTATACATGATCTTTTGTTTATGAACTATATACAATATACTACTTAATATTATATTTTAATATTTACCTACATTATTGCTTGAGGCAGTGAGTTTTTATCTACATTTTTTGTAAAGAGTTCCAATGTTTGGATACCTCCATCTATTTATTCATTTTAATATTGGGGGTTTTAGATTGCTTCCAGTTTTTAGATACTAATAATGATACTGTTAAAATTTTATATGTCTTTATTTGCATATGTGTTAGAGTAGAATTACTAGAAAAGAGATAAACATATGTTCAATATATCAGACATTGCCAAATAGTTTCCCCAAAGTAATTTTTCAATTTACTCTCTTATATAAAGTGTTTGTGAATATTAATTGCTCCATATCTTTGCCAATATTTGGTATTGCCAGTTTTTTTTCATTTTAGCCATTATAGTGTGTAGTTGTACTTCATTGTGCACTTAATTTGCATGTCTTTGTTGACTAATAAAACTTAGTAATTTTTCAAATGCTTATTGATCATTTCTTTATCCTTTGTTTGAAGTTTATTTTCAAGCATTTTGCCTCTTTCAAACATCATCTCACTTGTTTTTAACTATTGATTTTTGGAAGCTAGATATATACTCTGTATTTTATTGTAACACTATAGTGCCTTAATTACTGTAGCTTTAAAATAAACCTTTATGCTAATTTATCTTGTAACTTTAATGTATGGATTATTTAAGATGGACTTGATTGTACTCACCCCTTTTTCTTTACACATAAATTTTAAAATTATTTTGTCAATTAAAAATATATCATGCAAGTTCGCCGGGCGTGGTGGTACACACTTGTAATCTCTATGTTTGGGAGGTGGAGACAGGAGGATCGTGCAGGTTCGAAGCCAGTCGTGCTGGTGTAAGAGACACTGTTTCCAAATAAAAAAAAGTATAAAATAGGTCTGGGAATGTAGCCCAGAGGTATAAGGGTTTCCACGAACCTCATATAGCGCTAGGATTTTTATTGGAACTGTAATTCCTGCATTTAAGAGGCTGAGACAGGAGGACCACAGATTTGTGGCAGACCTCAGAAACTTACCAATGCCCTCTGCAACTAATAGAGACCCTGTTTCAATTTTAAAAATAAAATAGGGCTGGGAATGAAGCTTCGAGATAGAATGCTCCTGGTTCAGTCTCCAATACTAAAAGGATGAATAAGTAAATAAAAATAAACAAATAAATAAATAGAAGCAAAGGAATAAACCTGACCTACTTCTCAATTTAACTTGTATTTTAGAAGCAGGAGACTCTTGGTAGTTTCCACATTCCTTAGGATTTATCCAACAGAAAAGAAATTGGACTAATACCTAAATAACTTAAATAATTAAAAAAACAATGGAAAATAATTCACAAGCTAATTAACAATAGTAGTTGTTTCCATGGACATATGAAACAGATGGCGATTAGAGAACATGAAGTAAAAAGTGTTGTTATGCTGTGGGCAAGTTTTCTTTGTCAAATCTAAACCTCTCCTTCACCTTGAAAATTATAAAGTTTTAAGCCATGAAAATAATATGACAAAGTTTATTTTAAAACCGAGACAAATTAAAATGAAAAATACATAATGGAGAAACTGAAACTAGACTAAGGTTTAATATTCAACATTTTAGACTGATTAGGAAGAAAGACTACTCTGTAGGTCAATAAATAGCCTGCATGATAGGCTACTTGTGAAGACATACCGTCTTGTTTTTCTTAAGCACACACAGTTATTTAAACAAGTTATTCTCAAACCATTCCCAGAAGAGCTTTTATGGACTTTCATTTAAAAATTTAATGAGACTCACTTGTAATTAAGAACATTCATTTATATAAACATTTGTAAAAATTTTATATAAATGATTCTTAGGTTATTTGGAAATCCAATAGTTTCTCCAATAATCTTGTCCATACTATTAATTTGATTAAGAATCACTTTTCATAGTAGATATACCAGGTTTAATTATCATAAATTTTTTAAATAACTGTAGTCCAAAATAAAGAGTTTTACTGTATTAAAAGGAATACCATTTATATAAAAGTAATCTTCATCTACCAAAATTGATAACACATAGATTTCTAGAGAAACTTGTTCTTGGTATAATACTTATTATTATAAGCTGCCTTGGTTGGTTGAATTTGATATATATATATATATATATATATATATATATATATATATATATATATGCCAGCTATGTAGACTTAAACCTTTCCTTCCAAATTTGTTTGCTCATTCATCATTTATTTCATCAATAAATACTAATACACATCGGATGCCAGACACTAGTCTAAATGTAGAAAATTGAGGAAAGAGCATAGACTAAATTCTAAAGGGAAGAAACAGTTAACAAACAAAAAGAGATATATAAAAATAGTTGGTTGGATGGTGAAAGGGGGTAAGCAATATCAAGTGTTTTTAGGGAGCTGAAATTTAAATAGGATCACTAGGACAAGGCTCACCAACAGGGGATATTTGCATTAAATGTGTCAAGAAAGTGAAAGATTGACATGTGCTGATTCTTAGGGAAAGACACTTTAGAGAAGAAAGAAAAAGTACCAATATCTTATGACAGGAGATATCTTAAGACAGGAGTTTAGTAGGAACTTAGAGCATCAGCATGGTATGGCGACGAAGGGAAGAGTAAGAAAGGAGTGGTAGAAATCTGAACCAGGTCATGGGAGCTTTGTGGACTTTTGTAAAGACATGGATTTTACTCTGGCAAATAGGAAAACACACGAGGGTTTTGGGTGGTCCAGGACATGACCTGACTTAGTTTTGTAGTTTTAGAGGAATCACCACTTTTACTATGCTTAGAATTATAGAAGTATCTGAAAATAGAACAACAAAGGCTAGTTGACAGCCTATAGCAGATAACCTTTAATTTCAGAATATATTATAAATTGAGATTTGTTGATCACCATTGGAAATACATGGCACAACATAGATTAGTAATATTAGATTCATTGTTTTAATAAGAATTTAGATTTTTCTTTATTCTTTTTGTAATGGGAATTGAATCCAAAAGCATAGTACCTCTAACTTCATCCCCAGACATTATAATTTTTTTTTTTGTTTTGAAGTAGAGCTTCACTAAGTTGCCAAGGGTGGCCTCAGACCTATAATCTTTCTGTCTCAGCCTCCTGAGTACTAGAATTACAGGGAGTGTGCCACTACACTGGCTTAGATTTAATTCTAAGTTTACTGGATGTATTGATTTTTTTTAAGGGAGCAACATATAAACCTTATTTGGAGGAGTTACTCTGGTGTAGGAGGATGGCAAGGATGAATAAATTGTTGTGAGAGGATTTAGCTGCAGTGTTTTAAGAGAGAGAAGTTTTTTGGCTATAATCTAAGAAAGGAGAGGTTTTTTTTTTTAATGTAAAAAGACAACTGCTGTTTTAAAACAGACATTTCAAGCCAGGTACATACCTGTAATCCTAGTGACTTGGGACACTGAAATAGGAGGATCACAGTTTCAAGGTCAGCCCAGGCAATTTAGTTAGAGCCTATCTCAAAATAAAAAAATAAAAAAGGTAAGGAATATAACTCAGTGCTATAGCATCCTTGAATACAATACCCAGTACTTCAATAAGTAAATAAATACTTCAAAACAAGACATTTCAAAATACAAAACTTTTTTTTTAAAGTCCAGTTTTTAACTAAAAATTATAGGTGATCAAATAATCAAGAAAATGTGGCATATATTTAGGAAGAAAAGTGCAATCATTAGAAACAAATTTTAAGTGTATCCAGATGTTGTATTTTTAGCAGAAACTTCAAAGCAGGTGCTACTAGCATATAAAAAAAGAATTAAAGTAGCTGAGTGTGGTGTGGTCTTACTTAGTGAGACTGTTTCAGAATATTAAAATAAAAAAAAACTAGGTGTATAGCTCAGATGTAGAATGCTCATGCATTCCATTGCATTACTACAATTTTCAAAGAAAATATCACATTGAGTTAGAAAGAGAATATTAAAAGAGAAATAAAAACAATTATGAAAATTTTAGTGAAAAATAGTAAACAAGATGAAAAACTTATTAGCTGGGTTCAACAACAGGTCTAAGATGGCAGAAGAAAGAATCAGTAATATCTAACATAGGTCAGTCAAACTATCCAATTGGGAGAACAAAGACAAAACGTTTGAAGGAAAGGAAATAGGAACTCAAAGACATGTGGGGAAATATCCAACATTCAATATATATGCAATGGGATTTTAAGAACTGAGAAAGGGGCAGAAAAATAATTTTAAAATAGCCCCAAATCTTCCTAAGTAGAAAAAAGACAAAAACACCCAACCTAGACATATTATTTAAACTTATAAAATGTCAAATTTCCAAGTCTTTGACCCATCTTGAATTGACTCTTGTGCAGGGTGAGAAAGTGGGATTTATTTCCATTTTTCTGCATATAGTTAACCAGTTTTGCCAGCACCACTTGTTCAACAGGCTATCTTTCTTAAGCGGATGTTTTTGGCCTCTTTATAAAAAAATCAATTGCCTGTGTGTAGATTTGTTTCTGAGTCTTTTATTGGTATATGTATTTGTTTTTGTGCCAGTATCGTGCTATTTTTATTACTATGGCTTTGTAGTATAGTTTAAAGTCAGGTATAATGATCCCTCCTGCATGCTTTTTTTTTTGCTGCTGAGAACTACTTTGGCTATTCTGGGTTTTTGTTATTCCAAATGAATTTAAGGAATGATTTTCTATATCTGTGAAGAATGATCTTGGTAATTTAATGGATATTGCATTGAATCTATAGATCACTTTTGAAAAATTGGCCATTTTGATGATATTTATTCTGCTTATCCATGAACATGGAAGATCTTTCCATCTTCTAAGGTCTTCTTTGACTTCTTTTTTCAATGTTTTTAAATTTTCTTTGTAGAGGTCTTTTCCTCCTTGGTTAAGTTCATTCCTAAGTATCTTATTTTTTGTGGGAAATCCTGAGTGGAAGTGTTTTCTGGATTTCATTTTCAGTGGGTGTATGGTTGGTATACAGAAAAGCTTCCAATTTTTTAAGATTGATTTTGTATCCAAACACTGCTGAATTTGTTGATTATTTCTATAATCCTTTTTGTTGAGTTTGTTGGGTCTTCTAAGTATAGTATCATGTCATCTGCAAATAGTGAAAGTTTGAGTTCTTTATTTGTACACTTTGGTTTTCTTTTTGTGCCTTACTGCTCTGCCTACAGTCTCAAGTACTATATTGAAAAGAATTGGCGATAAAGGACATTCTTGTCTTGTTCCAATTTTTAGGTGAAATTCTCAAGTTTTTCTCCATTTAGTATGATGTTGACTGTGAGCTTATTTTCTATTGCCTTTATGATGTTGAGATATGTTATCTCTATTCCAATTGTCTGCAGTGCTTTTAGCATAAAAGAATGTTAGATTTTGTCAAATGCTTTTTCAGTGTCTATTGAAATGATCATGCGATTTTTGTCTTTGGTTCTGTCTGTGTGATTAATTACATGTATTTCTCACCCTGCATAAGAGTTAATTCAAGATGGATCAAAGAGTTGGAAATTAGACCTGAGACCTTGAGGCTTCTTGAAGAGGGCATAGGTCCAACACTGCAACACATAGACACAGACAAATCTTTCTCAACAAGACTCCAAAGAAACAAGAAACTAAAAGGCAGATCAATATGTGGGATTGCATTAAACTGAAGAGCTTCTGTACAGCAAAGGAAACTATCAAAAACTTCAACTGAGAGCCAGAAGAATGGAAGAAGAGTTTTGTCAACTATTTCTCTGATAGAGGACTAATATCTAGAATACACAGAGAACTCAAGAAACTCAACACTAAGAAACACATAACCCCATCACAAAATGAGCAAGTAAACTATAGACACTTCAAAAAAGAAGAAATTCAAATGGCCAATAAGTGCATGAAAACATGCTCAACATCATTAGAAATCAGAGAGATGTGAATCAATACTACCCTGAGATTTTATTACTTAACTCCATTTAGAATGGCAATCATTAAAACACAAACAACAAATTCTGCTGAGGATGTGGGAAAGCAGGAACTCTAATACTTTTTTGGTGGGATTGCAAATTAGTACAACCACTTTGAAAATAGTGCAACCACTTTGAAAAGCAGTATGGAGAATCCTCAGAAAAATGGGAATGCCACTTTTGAATATCTACCCAAAAGAAAGGAAACCAAACTACCAAACTAATGAATGCATATCTATATTCATAGCTACATAATTCACCATTTCCAAACTATGGAACCTACAAGATATCCATCAACAGATGGATGGATTACAATACTATGGGATATGTACACAATGGAATTTTACTCAGCCATGAAGAAAAACACAGTTACATCATTTATAGGGAAATGGATGGAATTGGAGGACATTTTGCTAAGTAAGATTAGTCAGTCACAAAAAGTAAAAAATCGGATGCTCTCCCTCATATGCAAAAACTAGGGAGAAAAGGGATCATAGGAGGAACTCTACACAAAGAAGAAGATACTATAGATGAACAAATAAAGCAACCTTAGAGAAGAGATGGGAGAGGGAAAGAGAGGAATTTTTTAATATACATGATGTACTTTAAGCAAACATATCAAAGTCAATCACTATTTCAAACATAAGGAGATAGGAAGTGGGAACGGGGTCAGAATTGGGTAAGGGCTAATTGGGTGATGTGAGCATGTATGTATGTCTCCACTATTTTGTATCTCATTAAGACATATGACTGCAACGTACCAATAAAAATTTAAAAAACTTATAAAAGTAAAAGATAAGATGAAACATCATTTATTTTCAAATATAAAAGTCTTGAAAAAATTCACTTTCTTTAATAGAGAACCAATATGCATATTTGTTCTATTTTTCTCAAGATAGTATGATAAGTGTGTGTGTGTGTGTGTGTCTGTGTGTGCATGTGTGTGTGTTTATGTGTGTGTATGCAACAGGAATTGAATTCAGAGCTTCATGCATGCTAGGCAATCACTTTACACTGTACCACCCCAAGCCCTTTCTTTTATTTTTAAATTTTGAGACACAGTCTCACTAAGTTGTCCAGGCTGACATCAACCTGTGATACTTCTTCCTCATTACCCTTGTATTTTCTCTTGTTTTCTAATATATTAATGAATAATGACATGATATATGAATAATATAACCTGGAATTAATAACATTTATGCAAGAAATGCCATTTCCTCCGTGAAATCTTGAGTATGAATCAAGCATGTCTGGAATTGAGCAGGGTTTATATTTTGCTGTCATAATAATTGCCTTTATTGAAATACAGGCAGAAAATTTCTTCAGTTATTGGTAAGGGTCTTCCTCAGTTTTCTGCTTTACTATCAGTTTTAGAAATTCCTTCAGTATAAGCTGTAGAAGGGAAACTATTCATGGTCTTGTTACTTCTCTAGTTCTAGATTCTGTTGCTTAGAATAGCCTTACATTAAAGATCAGATGGAAATTCTCCCCTTCTCATCTCCTTCTCCTCCTCCTCCTCTTCTTTCTCTTCCTTAGTCTTTAGTATTTGGTATAGTCTGTAGGTATGTACCTGGTCCCCCAAATTTAGCTTTACTTATATCTCTTCTTTTGCACCATGGTGACCAATCTCTACTTTTGGTTTGTGTTTGGTCTATAGCAGAGATGATTTCTTGCCCCTTGTCTAGTGTTAGCTGATCACTGCTTGCTACTGGTACAGAATCTTGTGGCAAAGAAATTTTTCTGTCTATGGATATAGTGTTTTTGTTTATATACCTCTCAGAGCAAAAGACTTTTTGCATTTTCCTAAGGTTTGGGTATATTCCTATTCCAACCTTAGTGGTAGTAGATGTTGATACTATTCCTGTACTGAAACCATGAATTTTTACCTAAGTCCTAGGGAACAAAAGTGTTTAATGCTTGTCTATAAGTGGCTTAAAGTGTTTGATTCTCAGAAGAAAAAAGAAGGAAACCTGAAAGACTGTGCATTTGTTTCTGAATTTCCTATTCTGCTCCATTGGTCCATGTGTCTGGTTTTGTGCATATATTTTTTTTATCCACATACAGCCAACTGATTTTTGACAAAGAGTCCAAAAATATACACTAGACAAAAGATAGATTCTTCAACAAGTGGTGTTGGCAAAACTGGCTAACGATATGCAAAAAATATGGAAATAAATCTCACTTTATTATCCTGCATGAGTCAATTCAAGAAAAATCAAAGACCTAGAAATTAGAGCAGAGACTTTGTAGTTTAAGAGGGCATAGGACAAACATTCTGAAATATAGGCATTAGTAAAAACTTCTTCAACAAGACACCCAAAGCAAAAGAAATTAAAGCAAGGATTAATATGTGGAATTGCACTAATTTGAAAAGCTTCTATGGAGCAAAAGAAACTATCAATATCAACAACCTCAACAGAGAACCCACAAAATGGGAGATATTTGCCAGTTACTCCTCTGATAGAGGGCTAATATCTAAAATATCTAGAATATATAAAGAACTCAAGAAACTCAAAGCCCAAGAAATAAATAATCCAATTGAAGATGGGCAAGTAAATAAAATAGACATTTCACAAAAGAAGAAACACAAATGACCAATAAATATGTAAAAAATGTTCAACATCATTAGAAATCAGAGAGATGCAAATAAAAACTACCCTGAGATTTCATGTAACCCCAATTAGAATATAAATTTTTTTTGTGGTATTAGGGTTCTTGGGCTACACTCCCAGACCTATTTTATTTATTTATTTTATTTGGAAACAGGGTCTCCTAAGCCAGCATGGCTGGCTTCGAAACTGCGCAATCCTCCTGTCTCTACCTCCCAAGCATGGGGATTACAAGCACGCCACCACGCCCAGCTAGAATATCAATCTTTAAAACACAAACAATAACAAATGCTGGAAAGGCTGTGGAGAAATAAGAACTTTGATACATTGTGGGATTTTAAATTAGTGCAACCACTTTAGCAAACAGTATGGAGGATCCTCAGCACCTACCATATGATCCAGAAATACCACTTCTGGGTATCTACCCAAAAGAATGGAAAGCAAACTACCAGACTAATGCATGCGTATCTATGTTTATAGCTGCACAATTCACAATTTTCAAGCTACAGAACCAGTCAAGAGGTCCATCATCAGATGAAGGCATTCCAAAACTATGGAATACGTACACAATTGAATTTTATTCGGCCATAAATAAGATCAAAATTATATCATTTGCAGGGATGGAACTTGAGAATATTATACTAAGTGGAGTTGTTCAGTCACAAAACGTGGAAGTTCAGTTGTTCTCAGTTATATGTGGAAACTAGGGAGAAACTGAAACACAGGAGAAACTCTAAACAAAGAAGGATAAACCTTAGTTAAATAAAGTAGAGAATCAAATTGAGGGAGAAGGGAGATGGGAAGAGGAAAACACCTCAGTGGATATGATGTTCGTACACAAATTTATCAAAGCTAATCACTGGGCTGAGTACAGGAAGGTGTTGAGGGAGAGAAAGTGGGGTGGAAACTGGGGGAGGGCTCAGTGAGTACTGTGTGCAAGTATGCCTTTATCACCCTGAATGTCATCATGATATATGATTACAGTGCACTAAAAATAAAAAGGACTTTGTGAAATATCTAATTAAATCTTGAATCCTAGGCTAATCATTTTCCCTGCACAAGTCTTTCTCATAAGCTCTGAGGGGCACATAAAAGACAGCTTTTTAGTAAATACAAATTCCTCTTGTTTCTGGGGACATGGGCTTTACAACCGACAATCTCCCATACTTGTCCTTTGCATATTTACTCACATTCTAACTAACTTATTTTTATTTGCTTTTATGATACTGGAGTTTGAACCAAGAAGTTCTACCTCTGAGTTCCACTCCCAGCCTTATTTTATTTTTAATTTTGAAACATAGTCTCATTAAGTTGCTGAGGGCCTTCCTACATTTCTGAGGCTGGCCTGAAATCTGTGACCTTCCTGTAACTGCCTCCCAAGTATTGGGATTATAGGTGTCCATAACCATGCCTGACTTTTATGATAGCCCCTCTTTCTCCTCTGCTTAAACATAAGTTTTTGTGTATTCTTTACTCTCATGGGCTTTTCAGTTTGTGGAATTCAACTTCCTTGGTTTCCAGGAGATCACAGATCTCTAATCCTCTAGAAAAGTTATGATTTGGCAAATTATCTGCCTTTCCCTCATTATGAGTATGAAAACAATAGTCTCATTTATTCTAAGCAGAGCTTGACCAAGTTTGATAGATTCTTATTTTTATGTTATCTTAAGAAAATACTAAATATATTTTCTATTTTATCCAGAATTTTAGTTGTTTTTCATGGAAAGATCTTCATGATTTTCAATAGGAGAATTTTATGTTTAAATATGGTTTATATTTAAACATAAAAGGAAAATTTCTAAAATATTATGACTAACATTTAAAGGGAAAAGGCATTAGGAGGCAACAATTAAATTGACTTAATGAAAGACAAGATAAATACATAATGACACTGCTTTCCTCTTCTTTTTCTTCTTCTTCTTCTTCTTCTTCTTCTTCTTCTTCTTCTTCTTCTTCTTCTTCTTCTTCTTCTTTCTTATTTTTCTTCCTCTTCCTCTTCTCTCTCTCTCTTTCTCTCCCTCTTTTTTCTCTTGCTTTCTTTCTCTTTTTCCTAGTACTGAAGATTGAACCAGTGGTACTCTTCACTGAGCAACATTCCTGCTCTTTTTACTTTTTATTTTGAGACAAGGGACAAGGTCTTGAAAAACTGTCCAAGTCCAAACTTGCAATCCTTCTGCTCAGCCTCCTACTAGCTGGGACACGGCATTGCTTTTTTATTGGTGCATTGTAATCATACATCTTAATGACGTACAAAATGGTAGAGGCATACCTGTACACATCACTCATTTAGCCCTTCTCCAATTCCCACCTCGTTTTCTCCCCCCTTCCTCCTTCTTATGTTCAGTTTAGTGATTGACTTTGAGATGTTTGTGAATGTGTATCATGTGCATTAGGGAGTTTCCTTCTATGACATTGTTTTCTATCAAATTAATAAGAATATCTTAATGTATTCTTAAACAGGAAGCATTCTTTCTATATTAGTTATTTAGCAAAATAAGAATTTTCTAGAAAATAATACAAGATTTCTTGGCATGAAGAAACACATTAAAGTGTCACTTCCTTTAAATGACCATACTGAAAAAAATTTATTTGCACTGTGATTAGGCTATTCATTGTTAGTGTTGTCATTCATTTCCAGCCCTTTAAGAACATTTAGATTAAAAAATTCTGACAGTAAGAGCAGATTTTTCTATTGAATGGTGGATTCTTTAGTACTTTTTTTTCCAGAAAAAACATAATTGATGACCTTTGGTCTTAAGTGCTGAGAAAATCTATTACACTTTGATGTTCATGTTGCATAGATTAAAAATGCAGTCTTTATAGTTCCCTTCTTGAGCTAATTTTGAATGGAAACAGTGGAGAAATATGCTGCTGTAGTAGCTCAAAATCATCATTATGTAGACACGTAGATGACCTGTTTACAGTGATAAAGACTTTGAAATGTTTGACTGTCAAAACTTACTTTCAAGGTGTTTTCATTTACCACTCCTTCACAAGGGCTTTCTTTGTTTTATATGTATTGTAAACTTGCTCTTCTCTCAAAGGACCCCTTCTGCTGTAAAATTCAATGTAGCTCTAGTATCTGTTCTTAAAGAGAGTAGTAAGTGGTGTCTCTGTCTTTGATCCCATTCCAGGAGATTTTCCAACTGAAGTACCAGTATGGCAGGCAGATATCAGCATGGAATCAAGAGTGCTGAGATATGATAAAGCTTCACTGTCTTTCATGGCTTGCTTCCTGAAAAAAAGAAAAGAAATAATCATCTCTGGGTTGTATAGTGTGAGGAACAAGTTAAAAAATCATACTGTTTGCAAGCTCTCTGATTTAGAATTCTAAGCTGAATTCATGTCTATAAATTGCCTTTAATATGTAAATGTCTAGAGGAAGCATTTGTAGAGCAGTCAATTTAGAGGATGCATTTAAATCCATTCCTTAGAATAATTCTCTGAGTTAGGTTGAGCTTATTCCCATCCTACAGAGAAATTAATATACAAAGATTTTTCATCCATCTCAGCATGGACGTTAAGTAACAATGAGACATTCATTCATTATTCATTTGATGCATTTTTATAGAGAGCCCTTTAAATGTAGACTAATTCTTAAAAATTGTTAATTTATTAATGGAACTTAATCTTTACCAGAAGGTGATTATAGTCTAGTAGGATAACAGAAGCTAAATAAATAATGGCCATTATCATTGCTATAATGATAGTATAGCAAAGTGCAATGAGAGCAGAGGAAAAGAAGAATCTAATTGCATCTGAGAGTATTAGGAAAGCATCACTGCAAAGTATCACAGAAACTTTAAATAACCTACGAAAAAGAAGGTGTATGTCCTGACATTGCCTTTCCATGTCAGGAAATAAAGGCTGAGCAGAAAGCCAAACTTTCAAGGCATATAAAGTAACATGTTCAAAGTCTGAGAAAATATGGAAATCTGAGCCAGTTGGTGGGACTGCTGGTATTTCTGGAGTCAGGGAGCAGAGGTTGAGCACAATGATGAGAGAAAATGACTTTGGAAACAGGGACATGTTAGGTGATGAAATATTTTTGCATATTTTCCTAATGGTTTTTGTCTTGAACTTTAGAAAGTAGAAAGCCATTGAAATTTTTTTAGGTAAATCAAAGATTAGATTTGCATTTCAGAAGTACAACTATGATTTCACTGTGAATGAGAGAAACAGAAAGGGCAAGATCATTTCATTCTTTATTTCAGAAACATTTTTAGAGAATGGGTTCTGTGCTGAGCATGGGAATATAACAATATAGCCATGTCTGTACTGAGTAGAGTGCAATCTAGGGGTAGAGATGCACAGACACCAAGAAAATATATATTCTTTAGAAATTGCAAACTGAATAAAGGAAGAATTTTAGCTGGAATGGTCAAAGGACTCGCTGAGAACTTTATTATAAACCACACTTTGCTTATGACAAACTGTACCACTTATTATAATCAGGTTGTCATGCCACTGGGATAAGGGCTTTGAGGATCTTTCAGCTAGCATTCAGTCTGGAATTTGTTCTTCTACATTCTCAACCCAATAAGGCTCATAAAATCAGTTTTACAGCAGTTGTACAAAGAAATGTTATTCAAGACAAGTTGGAAAAGATTCATGCTCTGGAAGTTATTGTATTTGTATGGATCTTCAAACAGGGTGAAGAATAGTTGAAATTTATTTAAAGATTTAAGTTTGAGCAAATACAAAGCTGTAGAAAGATAGTGTAGTTATAATATGAGGTTTAGTGTAACAGAATAACCAGATCTGTGTGAACTGGTAATGATTACCTTGGATCATGGATTACTGTGATATGATGAAATAGGTCAGGGGATAGTGTTGAAACAACTATCACAAATAGTTTTCATTAGGGAGCAGAAAATCTATTTTATTAGCTTCTCTGGTTATTTGTAGGGGATCTGTGATTCAGAAAAGAACTATATTCTATTTTTTAAATTTTTATTTTAAGTATATGTATGCATATTTAACTAATATATTATAAAACTAGAAAATATAGATTTTAATAATGTGAGCCCTGAAGTCTTCTCAACTAAGTTTGTTTTTTGAAATGATCACAAGGGAACTTTTACCAATTTGCCTGGATTTGTTAGATTTTATACTGATTGTATATACAAACTGACACCTCTTATATAATAAAATATGAGCAAGACCTAATTCTGCATGATGTATTGGCAAGTAGTCAGTTCTTGTTAAATTAAATGGATATTAATATATTTTGGGAAGTATCTGATGATAATGGTTAAGAGCATTTGCTTAGTTCTGAGATGGCTGGGGCTCCGGTCCTGCCTTGGTCCGGGATTTTCTGGCTTCAATCTTAGGCAAGATACATCATCTTGCTAAGTCTCAATTTCTTCAAATTTCCAGTAGGAAGGGAAGCACTGCTTGTAATAATTCAACAAGATAATTCACAATGATATTGGCAAAGTAATTGGCATATAGTAGTCATTTGATATTTCAACTTTTTTTGTGGGGTACTGGAGATTGAACCCAGGGGCATTCTACCTCCAACCTACACCCCCAGGTCTATTTTTCATTCTTTATTTTGAAACAGAGTTTCACTAAGTTACAGAGGGTCTCACTAGGTAGCTGAGGCTGGTCTTGAACCTGTGATCTTCTTGTCTCAGCCTCTCAACTACTGGTATTAAAAGCATGCACCACCACACTCGGCTTGATATTTCAACTTCTGATTCTTCAACAATACATATTGCATATGGACTCTGTAAAGAAATATTATTTGCTGGTTAAAATCAAAAGTGCAGTTGGAAAAAGTGGGTTTATTCTGCTCTGAATAAAGTAAACAAGTCTGCTTACAATTATAAAGTCATCCATTATGAAAAGGAGGAAGAAAATAATCTCTAATTTCTTCTATATAGCTCAAAAAGTTTCAGTGATCCAGTCTCCACTATACATGTGGTAAATATATATCTAACATAGTATTCATATGGTCTTTATTTTTAACCAGTTCAGCTGGCTTATAAATTGATAATTTTTCTTAGCATTATAATCTGGGTGGTCTTGAAAATCTTGGTTGAAGATCCAAATCTCAGCCTGTTTTTATTTAAGTAGTTTCAAGAAATATTTCAAAAACCAAAGCTTATATTTACAATGTAATATCAACAAAAAAGGAAAATTATTTATCTTCCTTTGAAATGCTATTTAGTGAGTGATGTGCTGTTTAGTGAAGTGTCCCCATAAGAATTAATGTCTTAGTTCTGGGAGAAGAGTGGTAAAGAGAAGAATAAAGTTCAATAAAAATTCTCCTGAGTTTTTCCAATAATTTGAAAATGTTGTCAAAATGAAAAATTATGCCACTATTTTTTCTGCTGCTAGGGATGTTTGTAATATATCTGAATATTCATAAGAACCCAAAGAAATTTTGCTATTGCCATTTCTAAAATGTTCAGATAATAAAGGTGAGATAGTCTATAGTGAAATTAAAATTTTTCTTTTAAACTTACTTGTTCTTTATTCATGAATACTTTAGACATCTTGAAAGCAGTGATTATAAGTACTCACTTTGTAGATTTTTGGGGGCAGAATATACAATGGGTACTCAAAAAATGTTTGTTCAGCCATCAAAATATTCTGGGTAAATTTCACTGATACTAAATTTTACTCAAGTTCAAATATGTTCTAATTGAATTGCAATGCAAATAGTTCACCAAAATATCTCTATCTAGAATTTTACTAAGAGATAGATGTTTCTGTTATTACTAGACCTGAATGGGAAGAAGAAAGAATGGTTTTAGCTTATATCAACAGGGCTCCCTTTTATGTATTTATTGGTGCATTATATTCTCACATCATAATGTGGTTCATAGTGATAGTGACATGCATACATACACAATAGTGTTTCTGAATTGATATTTATTGTCTTTTTGAGGATATATTAGCAATTAGAAAGGTTGGAAAGAAAAAATGTTTTTCAAAAATTTGTAGTACAAAATGAAAAAGTAACAACTTATTTTCTTTTATATTTTGAAACAGAGTCTCATTAATTTGCTAAGGCCATTCTCAAAGCTGCAATTGTCTTGTCTCAGCCTCCCAAGAACTAGACTTGGAATGTGTTATATTCCATCTCGTCCAACTCCAACTTAATTTTTGACAGCTGTTAATCACAAAAGACAAATTTCTTTCATTGGAAGGAAACTAAATTTTTATTATAATAAAAGGTAATAAATATAAGGTAATATAAAATAAGGTAATAAAAATGAGTGGATATTCTTTTATAACTCAATCCTCATGTGCAATCTATATTTTGATGGAAATTAGTTCTGAGGTTTAACTTGATTTAAAAATTATTTGAGCTGGGCTTGGTGGTGCACACTTGTAATCCCCATGCTTGGAAGGCAGAGACAGGAGGATGGGGCTGGCGAAGCCAGACTTGCTGGCTTAAGAGACCCTGTTTCAATTAAAAATATAAAATGGGTCTGGGAGTGTAGCCCGGAGATAGAAGGGTTTCCAGGAACCCCAGTATGACCAAAAAAAAATTATTTTGGTGAGGTATAAAGGTCTGTAGTTAATATTTCACCCCATTACTTGCACAAAATAGAGAATAAAGTATATATGGTACTTATTTTGGTCCTTCTTTCAACATAAAATTAAACTTTTATAGTTTTATTTTTCTGTTTCCATGTCAATAGTACCCCTTTATTTTGTAGTTGAAAAATATCACTAATGTGGAACCAACATACCTACCATGAAGTCTACACATTGTTAATAGTAAAACTTGCTTTAATCCTATTCTGCCTTATGTTGCCTTTATCTTATTTCTATTTTTATATTATTTTCTTGGAGGCAGTGGTTCATTAAAACATCATGACTAGTGCACTTTCATGTTTTGCTTTTTATCAGCTTTCTCTTGGCAATGAAGAAGAATATTTTAACAGAATTTTGATTAAGTAGGTGTAGAAAATAATTTAATGTTTTGCAATTTTTGTTTTATTCAGAATCTAAGTGTTCAAAGTTTAATGATGTCTTCTAAGTGACCTCAAATCTACACAGGAAAGGGCTTTAAGGGTGTTTCTAGCGAACTTCTATTTTTTTCTAGAAAATATCTGATTCTATATAAAACCTTGAAAGAAAAAAATTGGGGGTCAAATGCTGGATTTAAGTGAACATTGTTTATATTTGACAAATGTTTCAATGCTGTCTTATTTGTGAAAAATTTTAGCGTGTAGAAAGACAATAAATTTTCCTTATCAGATCAATATGGGGTGGTTTTTGTTTTATTTTACTTTATTCACTTATGGATGTAGATACAGCAACTAATTTGTAATACAACTGTATATCTTGCTACTGTAAAAAGGTTTAATTTTTAAGAATAAATTTATTTCTACTTTTGGGTGGAATTAGATATTCTTAGTGCCACATTTGTCCTAAATCCAGTTGTGCTACCCAGGTATCTGGTTCTAATTATCTTCAATGAAGTTAACACTATATGAAACTCAAATAAGAATATATGAGTGCGCTTGGCTGATACTCACCTCAACGCATGTGTTTACTTTCAGCTGTGACCACACAGTTTGGCGTCCACATAATTTGTCATCTGGCGAATGCAAGCTCATATACACAGAACAGTCCTTCAAGCACAGATACAGAAAACCCAGATTTGAAAATAATTGCTTTAACCAAATAGTTGCAACCAGAATTCTACAGTTTTGATGTGTGTCATCTAACCCCCACAGAAAAAACTTCTAGAAACATTACACAAATCAGAACTTTTTCTCCTGAAACAAAACCCGAAATTTAGCAAAGATGAATTTATTGCTACACATATCATTCAGCACCATGGATAGTTCTTTGCTCTCACCTCACTGACCTCTAATCTTGACATAGATTTGATAACTTTACCTTTGTAATCATGCAAAAGACTGAGCCCTGCTATTCCCAAGGTAAGCTCAAACAACATATCTCTGAATATAGTAAACATCTTGAGAAGAATGTGAACCTTTTTTATGGTATCCTCAAGTTTTCATTCACTAAATTCTCTTGGAGATTTTGAATTCACTGGATCCCAGCAAATATGGGTGACTATGCATTAGTATTCCAGTTACTTATATTTTAAACAAATGATTCTCTTCACTGCACCATATTAATTTAAAGAATTATCATTATTCTTCTGCAAAAACTAGATTCTCAAAGTGAGGTGAGGATAGAGGGCAATGAAACTACTTTGAGAATTTGTGGTCCTAACCCTTTACCTCTTCTCTTTGCTCAATCAGTTTAACAACAATCAATTGTAAATATCACTCAACACACAAATAGAGGAATCATGTTATAAACCAAAACTGCAAGAAAGAAACTGGAAAATTTGTGTAATTGTGACATTCAATTTTGCATAGCTACTGAAGTAGGTTTTTTGATCTTTTACAGTTCTGGCTAGCTCTGCTCAGTTTCTCAAGGCTAAAAAAAAAATCTCAGTCTAGAATGGATGTGAATATCTAAAGGCCCAGCTTGTTTTCTTTTGTTTATGCTAGTCCATGATTATCAAGGAAAGCCCATTCTCCTTAGTATTTGCATTTCAGTAGTCCAGCAGTAATGCTGTTTTACTCCTTACACATAATGTCATGACCATCATCACAATCTCTATTGTTGTTTTTACACAGCTATAGTTTATAAGTCTTTTTAACATATGTGCATGTTAGCTATAGCTGGATTTATTTTTCCTGTTTCAAGATGAAGAATTTAACAGCACTTGCTGGCTTTCCAATCTATGTTTCCATCTAGTCTACATCTAGTCTATATCTATTTTTATAGACAGTTCTGATAGATTAAACTATGCTTTTATTCTTTCTATCCTTCTAATTTATCCATTCAATCTTTCTTCCCGATTATTTATCTTCCTATTTGGGATGTGGGTTCAGCCTGGTATTCATGCAGTTTTTGTTTTCTCCAGTCATACATTTAACAATTACTAAATAACCATTAGAAACAAGTTTTAACATTAAAAAATGATCATGTTCTTCCTATAACCAAAGTTGTGTGGACAAAATATTTTAAAAGTTTGTTTTTATTTTAGGCACTAGGGGTTGAACACAAGGGCATTCTCCCTCTGTGTTATACACTCAGACATTTTTATTTTTTATTTCAATCTAATTTTATACTAGAAAAATTAAGGATATGGAAAAAGAACTTCAGAACATATTATTTATCACTAAATCATTTGTAAACTAACAATGTAATAAAGCAATAACACTGGTTAGGCAAACACCATAAAGAAAAATAAGAACTGGATATTAGTAAGAAAAGCCCTTTGGATGGGTTCTTGTTGGTGATAAAATATTTTAGCTTTTTATACTTTCTAAAATTTTAATGCTTATCTTTGCCTGGATGAACTTAATTTTTTAACATTCTAGTGCTGAGAAAAAAAGATTACATATAAGGTTATAGCATTCAAAAGGAAACATAGTAGCTCTGTTTTTATCTTACCCTTACATCACTCCTTGTCTCTGATCCTAGGTCAATAGGACTCTGAAAACTCCCCCCATTTGCTCATGTCAGTCCAATGATAGGGAGAATTTTAGTTCTTCTCTAACTGACATAATATAGCTACTTTATGAGTTTGTGAATCGGTTTAGGTGTAAAAAGGCTTCCCTTGGGGAGTCAGAAATTGTTGTTATCATCTATGTAGGAACTTCTCATCAACTCGCACAAGGGGTTTTGTTTGGGCATTCATTAGTTGATGTTAGAAGGACTATGCAGCATATACATATTTAAAATTCTTCATCTTTTTATCATCTCCAAGTTCTGCCCTTTGACACATATTTACTTACTATTAAACAAGTGAATTATGTTATATATTTGACAGAGCAGGGCCTTCAAACATACTGTTTAAATAAGACATTACAAGAAAATGTCACTCATTTTTATAATTATAAATCAGTTTATGCTTTCAGCTAAAACAGCTTATAGGTTTCAATTCCTAAGATAGATTTACCTAAGGGAAATATTTACATAGGGGACTAATGGAAAAGATCTTAGTACTTAACAAGTGAGATGATACTGAATATATACAGGTTAAAGATTATATTTGCTTTGTAGCCTCAAATATAATCTTAATTCTTAGCAATAGCTCATGCTTACCTGAATATAATGTGAAAGACAAAAGATTTAAGTGATTTTAAATTACAGTTCAGGCTTGGTGGTGCACACCTGTAACCCCAGTACTTGGGAGAATGAGACAGGAGGATTGTAGGTTGGCAGACAGCTTCAGCATTTTAGCAAGGGCCTCAGCAACTTAGTGTGACCCTATTTCAAAATAAAAAGTAAAATAGGACTGGAGCTTAGAGGTAGAAGGCTTCTGGGTTTAATCTCCAGTATACCCCTCTCCACTATGCACACAAAATGAAGAACACTGAAAAAATTAATGATGATCACTAATAGTATATTTTTATTCAGACAAATCTACTTAGAACAAAATATAGGTAAGATTCAGAAGAATTCAGGAAAGCCACAGAAAAAGGAAAAGAACAAAAAGTCCAGGAAACAGAATTATCAGTCTCATAGACTATGCTGAACAGATTGTCTTTGGAGGACACTGAGATGAATAGACAGCTGGTATGATAAGTGTACTGAAAGAGTGAGAAAACATATACTATATATTTGATTAAAGGAACCTTGTATTAAAGAGGCTAAAAAGAAATGGCACATTGTTATGGCCAAATGGTGGGAAACTAATGTGATATATATTAAATTGTTTACCATGTCAGCAATTTTAAGTACTTTCTTCATGAAAGACAAATCCACTTTTATTGCCTCACACAGCTTTTTTTTAAGAACCCTAGAATATAAAGTGTATTATTTTCAAATTTCACCTATAAATTATAGTTTTAAAATACTGAATTACTTAAGGTCACAAAAATGGTAAGAGGTAAATCTAGGACTTGAACTTGTGGCATTTTTAGCTTTGATTATTTTTTTATAAAATAAGAACCAGAAATTTACTAAGAACCATCAAAGGGCAGGGGGTGTTTTCCAGGAAAAAAGTCTCTGAAGTTTTATCCAGGTGGGGGCATAGAGTCCCCCTCATCTCAATGAGACTCCAGATGGGCTTGTGACTGCAAGTCCTGGGGAAGAAGCCCCAGGAACATTGCATGTCCTTCCTGCAGCTGTCTGAGTCCACTCTGGGCTGGCCAATGTCAGTGTCCAGGGAGTTGGCATTGTCCTTTAAGCAGTTTGGAGTTTGTCTGATATTAAATAATCCTTGATGCCTTTGTTCCTCTTTCAGTGGAGCTATGTAATTGGATCCAGGATGAATCTTTGGGGACAATGTACAACAGCAACATGTTTGTATACTATGAGTCACAGTGAGCTAGTACCCTCTGAACACATGCTCCATTACCAGGTAGACATTATCTTGCAGCCAGTAAGCCAATGCCTTCCACATATATGCTCCATCACCAGGATGGTAGACATAGTCAGTGGCCAGTGAGTCAGTGCCCCCTATATACATGCTTTATTACCAAGTAGATATAATTGGTATACAGTGATCCAGGGAGCCAGTGCCATCCTCAATAGTTGTTCATCACCAGGTATGTGTAGTCCAGCAGGCAGTCAGTCAGTACCATCATCATATAGACATAGTTGGCAGCCAACCTGAAATAACTGAACAAACTTCAAGTGCTCCACAGTCCCTATTATATCCATTTCAGATAGAATGAGAAGGGGCATACCTGTCCTTAGTCCAGACCTTCATGGCTACCTCAGTTTCAGTGAGGATATGGTGGGCCAGTTTGACTTGGACAAAGGTGACTCTGCTGATGTCCCTCAGGATCTATCTCATAATAGATTGTGAAGGCATTATCACAGGAAGATTTGGCCAAGAGGCCTAGCCTCACCTCACTACTCTCTCTCCTAGAACTGTCCATCTAAAGCTGCAATAGCAAATAACAATTTTAGCTGCAAAACAAGCAACAAACCAACAAACAAAAGTACAAAAAAATAAAAAAAATCCAAGCAAACAAGTGATGTGTGCATGTATACCTCCACCAACTTGTACCACATTAAGATGTATGATTACAATGCATCAATTAAAAAAAATGCCTGGTGGCTCTTTCCTGTAATCCCAGCCTCTTGGGAGGGGGGTACTCAGGCAAAAGGATCACAAGTTCAAGGCCATCCTGGGAAACTTATGGAGAGCAAGTTTCAAAACAAAAAATTAAAAGGGCCAAGGCTGTAGCTGTAGTGGTAGAGCACCTCTGAGTTCAGTCTCCAGTATACCCTCTCCCTGAAAAAAAAATTAGTGCAGCCAGCTCACCACATCATGGCTTTACAGGAGAATGTCAAATTGAAGGAAATGTTACTCCCACTCTGCCACTTGGGGCAAAGCCCTTGCTTCAATGGCATCATCAATTGACAAAGGTTTTTCTTCCATTAATTCTTGAGTTAGATTCACTGATGCCTCAGCTAAGCTGAAATTCAGTGTTGTTCCCTAGACTGCTGTATTTGCTTCTGGCCAGTGTCAGAAGCATTTAAAAGTTGATTTTATTTCAGTAAGTGAGAAGAACTAAAGGTCCTAGCCCTAGCCAGTGTTCCCCTTCACAAGTCTTGTATACATGCTTCCTTGGCCACACTAACTATTTTCTCTGCCTCCTCTCTTTATAGCCTTGTGCCTACATGCATCTTAATGAGGCGTTTGCTACCCTTTTGTTCTAGACTGTCTTTTCATGGAAACTTATAGAGGGAACATCTTTGGATGATAAAGAGTTGGCCTCCCTCTAAAGCAAAGTTGAGGTTTTCAAGCTTTCAAATATCAACAATAATGTCTCCTTCCACAGCCAAAGGATGGTACCTTTTCTGTAAGATCTGAGTTCCTGAACTCTGGGTTTCTTCCTTGTAACAAAACTCACCCCATATACCTGCATTATTTGTCTCTGTTCAGACACTCTGTTAGAACTGCTCACTTAAGAAGTTGGTGCAAGAAAATCCTGGTGTTCTGGCTGCTGCTACTGCTCTGTGAAATAAACTCTCTTGCCTCTGACTCAGAAGTTTTATGTGTTTTTTTGTTGTTGTTTTTTTACCAATATCTAAGGAATTCTGGCAGGTGAACAAATTAGCTTGCTTGTATAATAACCTCTCAGGTTCTTGACAGTTCATAACTTATGTTTATTCATTTTCAAGAGTTCTCTTTTGTGTCAAATTTGGTGATTAATATTTTTCTGAAAATATTAAAATATACCAACAATTTAAATATTATACATAAAACTATTCATAGTACTACTCTTATGTGATATCCCTTCTGGATAGATAACTATATCTTTCTATGTTTTTAATGTCAATCTTTGTAAGTTTTGAATATACATAGTATTTTGTATATCAATGAATACTAATCATTTAATCATTAATTTTGTCAGAGATAGTTGAATTTATTACTTTTTTCCATAAAACTAGCATTTGTTCTTGTGATTTTTTTCTTTTTTCCCTATTCCATTACTTACCACACTCAATGATTTTCACTTACTTTATTTTTCTGGCATTTTAAAATTTATCTTTATTTTTAGTGCTTTTTATTTATAAAAATGTCATATGAAGGTATAAGTTCATCTCTGAGAGCTTAAGGTGCATATATAAATTTAATAGACATATTTATTGCCTTTCAGTTCTAAATAGTTTGTGTTTTCTTCTTTTTTTCTTTTGGAATTACCTCTTAACCTGATGATTATTTAGGAAGTCATTTTAGAGTTTTTTAAACTTTTTATTGGTGCACTGTAGTCATACATCTTAATGGAGTACAAGATAGTGGAAGCATACATGCACACATCACCCAATTATTTCTTAACCAATTCCCATCTCATTCCCACTTCTTCCCACCTTATCCTGTTTGGCTTAGTGATTAATATTGATAAGTTTGGTAAAGTATATCATGTGCATTAGAAAATTTCTCTCTTCTCCCTCCAGTCCTCTCAGATAGGTAACCTATTTGCTCATCTATATTATCTCCATCTTCATCTAGAGTTTTTCCTATGACCCATTTTCTCCATAGCTTTTGCATCTTAGGGAGGACAGGTGATATCTTATTTTTTGTGACTGACTAATCTCACTTAGTATAATGTCACCCAGTTCCATCCAATTCCCTGTAAATAACATAATTATGTTTTTCTTTATGGCTGAGTAAAAGTCCATTGTGTACATATCCCATAGTTTTGTAATCCAACCATCTGTTGATGGACACCTTGGCTGGCTCCATAGTTTGGCAATGGTGATTTGTGCAGCTATGAACATAGATATGTATGCATTGGTTTGGTAGTTTAGTTTCCATTCTTTGGGGTACATACCCAGAAGTGGTATTGCTGGATCATCTGGTAAATTCATTCCCATTCTTTTGAGGATCCTCCATATTGCTTTCCAAAGTGGTTGCACTAATTTGTAATCCCACCAACAATGTATTAGTGGTCCCACTTCTCCACATCCTCACCAGCATTTGTTGTTGTTTGTGTTTTAATGATTGCCATTCTAGTTGGAGTTAGGTGAAATCTCAGGGTATTTTTGATTTGCATCTCTCTGATTTCTAATGATGTTGAGCAAATTTTCATGCATTTATTGGCCATTTGAATTTCTTCTTTAGTGAAGTATCTATTTAGTTCACTTGCCCATTTTTTATTAGGTTATTTGTGTTTTTTTAAGTGTTGAGTTTCTTGATTTCTTGTATATTCTAGATATTAGTCCTCTATCAAAATCTTCTCCTATTCTATTGACTCTTGGTTGGGGTTTTTATTAGTTTCCTTTTCTGTAAAAAAACTCTTCAGTTTAATGAAATTCCAAGTATTGTCCTTGGAGTCTTGTTGAGAAAGTTTTTACCTGTGCCTATGTGCTGCAGTGATGAATTTATGCCCTTTTCAAAAAGGGTCAAGGTCTTTTGTCTAATTTTCAAGTTTTTGATCCATCTGTAATTGACTTTTGTGCAGGGTGAGAAAGTGGAGTTTATTTCCATTTTTCTGCATATAGTTAACCAGTTTTTTAACACCATTTTTTAAAGACATTATCCTTTTTCCAGTGTATGTTTTGGCTCCTTTTACATATATCAATTGGCTGAAAGTGTGCAAATTTTTTTCTGAGTCTTTTATTCTGCTCCATTTGTCTATGCATTTTTTATTGTACCAGCCAGTACCATGATGTTTTTATTACTATGGCTTTGTAGTATAGCTTAAAGTTAGGAATTGTGATTCCTCTTGCATAGTTTTTGTTGCTGAGAACTACTTTGGCTATTCTGGATTTTTTGTTGTCGTTGTTGTTCCAAATGAATTTAAGGATTGATTTTTTTGACTGTGAGAAATGACCTAGGTAATTAAATGGGTACTGTGTTGAATCTTTAGATCACTTTTGGAAGAATGGTGATATTGATGATATTTATTCTGCCTATCCATGGACATGGAATATCTTTCCATCTTCTAAGGTCTTCTTCAATTTCTTTTTTCAATGCTTTATAATTTTCTTTGTAGAGGTATTTTGCCTCCTTGGTTAAGTTTACTCCTAAGTATTTTATTTTGGAGGGATATTGAGTGGAAGTGCTTTCTGCATTTCTTTTTAAGTGGATTTATGAGTGGTATACAGAAAAGCTTTTGATTTTTTAAGATTGATTTTTTTATCCAGACACTTTGCTGGATTTGTTGAGCAGTTATAGCAGCCTTTTGCTGGAGTTTATTGAATCTTATAAGTATAGTATTATGTCATCTGAAAATAGTGATAGTTTGAGTTCTTTTCCTATATGTACTCCTTTGATTTTCTTTTCTTGCCTTATTGCTCTTGCTAGAGTCTCAAGTACTATATCAAAAAGAATTGGTGATAATTGACATTCTTGTCTTGTTCCTGTTTTTAGGGGAAATTTTATAATTTTTCCCCATTTACTATGATGTTGGCTGTGGGTCTATTGTAGATAGCCTTTATGATGTTGATATATGTTCCTTCTATTCTGATTCTCTGCAGTGCTTTTAGCATAAATGGATTTGTCAGATGATTTTTAGCATCTATTGAAATAATCATGATTTTTTATCTTTGGTTTTGTTTATGTGATGAATTGCATGAATTGATTATTTCATGTTGAACCAGCCTTGAATCCCTGGAACGAACCCTACCTAGTCATGTTGTATGATTTTTTTGATATGATTTTGAATGCATGTTGCTAGTATTTTGTTTAGTATTTTTGCATCCTGTTCATCAAAGATATAGGCCTGTAGTTTTTCTTCTTTGAGTTGTCATTATTTGGTTTGCATATTAATGTGATGTTGACTTCATAGAATGTATTTGAGAGAGTCTCTTTTTTCTATTTTATAAAAATAGATTGAGAAGTATTAGGATTAGCTTTTTTATAAAGGTTTTATAATATTCACTTGGGAAACCATCTGATCCTGGGCTTTTCTTTGATGGTAGGCTCTTTATTGCTATTTCAATCTCTTTAATTGCTATTGGTTGGTTTAAATTTTCTATACTTCTTGACTCAGGTTAGGAAGATTGTATTTATCTAGCAAGTTGTCAATTTCTTTCATATTTTTAATTTTGTTGGAGTATTGTTTTTCAAAGTAGTTTCTGCTAATCCTCTTGATTTCTACACTGTTAGTGGTAAAATCTGCTTTTTAATCTCTTATCTTCATAATTTGGGTTGATTTTCTCTCTCTCTCTGTCTCTCTCGCTCTCTCACTCTCTCGTTAAGTTGGCTATTGATTTATCTATCCTGTTAGGTTTTTTCAAGAAAGCAGGTTTTGGTTTTGTTGATTTTCTGTATTTTTTAGTTCTCTATTTCATTGATTTCTGTTTTGATTTTAATAATTTATTGTTTCACCTGGCTTTGGGTTTAGATTATTTCTGTTTTTCAAGGGGTTTTAGTGTGTCATTAGGTTATTTATTTGGTAATTTTTTGTTCTTCTTTTGCTGGCACTCAGTGCTATGAATTTTTCTCTTAATACTGTCTTCAAAATGTCCAAGAGGTTTTGATATGTTGTATCGCTATTTTTTCTTGTTTCTAGAAATTTCTTGATTTCATCCCTTACTTCTTCTTTGACTCATTTTTCATTTAGCAGCATGGTGTTCAGTCTCCACATGTTTATGTGGTTTCTCTGGGTCTTCTTATAGTTGATTTCTAATGTAATTTCATTATGGTCTGAAAATACACAGGGAATTATGTCACATTTTTTAAATTTGCTAGTGCTCACCTGTGACCTGGGATATGATCTGTTTTGGAGAGGGTTCTGTGAGCAGCTGAGAAAAATGTTAACTCTGCTGTACTTCGGTGGAATTTTCTAATAGGTTCATTTGGTTGATGGTCTTCTTTAGGTCTGAGGTATCTTTACTGACATTTTGTCTATAAGATTGGTTTAATAATTTGAGAGGGGCATTGAAGTCTCCCATTATTATTGTATTGGGAGTTATGTGGGACTTAATGTCACAAAGAGTTTGTTTTATGAATATAGCTACACCTATGTTTGGGGCATAAATATTGACTATCATTATTTCTTCTTGCTGGATTGTCTCTTTTACCAATAAAAATGACCTATTTTGTCTCTTTTAATAATAATCTTGGGCTTGGAATCTAACTTGTCTGATATCATAATTGCTACTCCTGCTTGTGTTCAAGTTCCATTGGCATGGATTACCTTGCTCCAGTCATTTACCTTTAGTTTGTTACTATCTTTACTTATAAGGTGTGTTTCTTGCAGGCAGCAGATTGATGGATTCTGTTTTTTAATCCATTTTGCCACCTTATTTTTTTAATTGGGGAGTTGAGGCCATTTATGTTCAGTGTGATCACTGAGAGATGAATTTTAATACCTAACATTTTGAGATTTAACTTCTGTTTGATGTAGTGTTTGTTTTCTTCTTTGCTTAGTTGTTTGCTGGATGGAAATACTTGTTTCTCTGTTTCTGATACATATTACTTATTTCCTGCTTGCAGTGTTTTTTTTTTTGAGTGTTTTCTCTAGTGCTGTTTTGGAAGATGTAGATTCCTTAAGCTTCTCTTTTTGTGGAAGATTTTTATTTCCACTTCTAACTTGAGAGATAGTGTTGATGGGTAGAAAACTTTTGGCTGCAGGTTGTTTTCTTTCAGAATTTAGAATATGCTTCTCCAGGCCCTTCTGGCTTTCATGACTTGGTTTGGGAAGTTTAGAGTGATTCTAATTGGTTTGTCTCTGAATGTCATATGGTCTTTTGTTTTGGTGCCTTTAAGATCCTCTCCTTGGCTTCTACATTGGTCAGTTTGACTATTATGTGGCATGGGAAACCTTTTCTCTGATCTTGTCTAAACGTGATTCTATAAGTTTCCTGTACTTGTGTATGGAACTTCTGTTCGATGTTTGAAAAATTTTCTGATATTACTTCCTTGAGAAGATTTTTGGTCTTTTTAATTTCACCATCTATTCCCTCTTTTATGTCAATTATTCTTAGATTAGCTCTTTAAAATTTGGCCCATATCTCTTCAATGTTCAATTCATGCTGTCAAATTGATTTTTCTAAGTTATATACTATTTGTTCATTTTTGGAGTGATAATTTTCTAGAAGTGAGATTCTATTCTTCATGTGGTCTAATCAGTTGTTGATAGTTTGAACTGATGCCTTCACTTCAATTATTGCATCCTTTATTTCTTTCAGATTCTCTAAATTATTTTTGAAAGTCCTGTTTTATTTCTATAGTTACATTTCTGATTTGACCTGGAGATCTTTGCAATTTTGTGTTGTCGGGTTTTATTATTGTGATGTTGTGGGAGTTCATTGCTTCCTTGTTATTCCTTCTTCTCATGATTTCTGAAGTTTGTTTCTGTTGCTTTTGATAGATTTCTCTCACTCACTACCTGTCAGTAGGTATATCCAAGGGCAATTTTTGTTGTATTCAACAGTAAATGTTGATGAGGAGGAAACTGATGTTATAAATGCAATAGAGTAAAACCACAGACAGGATCAAATAGAATGAGAGTAGGAATTTGGTAAGGTAGTATATAGAGTAAAGATTAAAAATAGTGAATATGTAGTAGTATTGTAGTAAGCAATGTAGAGATTTTAGTATAGTAATATTAAGTAGATTTAATACAAGACAAGGAAGAGAAAAGAGAAAAAAGGGATAGAGAGAAGAGAGTAGGTATGTACAAGGGAAGAAGCTTTGGAGATGAGTTGGAAAGAGGGTAAACAGAACTTCCAGGAAGATGGCGACCGAGAAAAGCGGGGCTTAAGAGCCCCGCTAACAACCAATCTCCATTACCACAAAATCAGCACCTTTCATAGCCAGAAAACACCATCACCAGAGAAACAAACAAAAAAAAAAAAATCACCAGGCTCCAGAGAGAAAGCGGACCGAGAACAGAGCCACAGATGCGGCAGCAGCGCTTTACTGCCGGCAGCAGTGGGGAGTTCACCGGATGGCTACAGCAAGCCGAGGTGAGCCGCTGCAGAACAGCCATGCAGGATTTCTCAGCGCAGAGAGCATCTAAAGCTCCCAGTGGCTGATCTCAGCACACGCTGCAGGGATTCAGAGTGGAAATCAAAACCAAGAAGAAAAACACCAGCCCATGTCCAAGGGTGTAGCAGTGGCGCCATATTGCCACCGGCAGCAGCAGCAGCGAATTCAGCGAAGCCAGTGCAGCTACATCTGTGTACTCAAGAACAGTGAGTCAAATTGCGGGCCACAAAGGAGAAATACCAGTACTGTACTCCCTGGGACTTGATCCAGTGGAGGAGTGGCGGTGGCAGAGATATCACACCATAGGAGAACGTGCAACCTGGCACCCCCCACAGTCTAAAGCAGCCTCTATCGACTCTCTGGGTCGGAGACTCTGTGATACAACCCAGTAAAGGAGTAGTGGGGTCTGAGATACTACTGACTCGAGATCCAGAACACCTTAAGTGAAGTCATAGTGACCCAAGGGAAGAACCCAGAGAAGGCACAAACATCCGAAATCATGGGAAAGAGGAATAATACTGGAGCAATGAATGCCCACAACCCCACAACATCAGAACCCGATAAAACAGAAAATCAGATATTTCTAGAAGAGCAAATCAGGAAAATAACTAGAAATAATAGAGGTGCTTCGAAAAGAACTCAGAGAGAGCCAAAAGGAGATAAAGGATGCAATTAATGAAGTAAAGGCCTCAATTCAACGCACAAACAACTGATTAGAACACATGGAGAACAGAATCTCGCTCTTAGAAGATGATCATTCCAAAAATGAACGCATAGTTTCTAATCTAGAAAAAAATATCCGACAGCAGGAATCTGATATTGAAGAAATATGGGCCCATTTTAAGAGAGCTAACCTAAGAATAATTGGAATAGAGGAGGGAAAAGAAAGTGAAACCAAAGGGATCAACAATCTCTTCAAGGAAGTAATAGCAGAAAAATTTCTAGACATAAAGCAAGAGGTTGATACACAGGTCCAGGAAACTTATAGAACTCTCTTTAGACAGGATCGGAGAAGAGGATCCCCACACCACATTATTGTCAAAATGACCAATGTGGAAGCCAAGCAGAGAATCTTAAAGGCAACAAAAGCAAAGGGCCAAGTGACATTCAGAGGCAAACCAATTAGAATCATTCCAGACTTCCCAAACCAAGTTATGAGAGCCAGAAGAGCTTGGAGTAACATATTCCCAATTCTGAAAGAAAACAACTTCCAGCCAAAAATTTCCTACCCAGCAAAACTTTCTATCAAATTAGATGGAGAAATAAGAAGCTTCCATGACAAACAGAAACTGAAGGAATTTATGTCTTCAAAACCAGCACTAGAGAAAATACTCAAAGAGATTAACTACAAAGAAGAAATAGGTAACACACACCAGAACTAGAGAAACAAGATTTTCCATCCAACAGACAACTAAGATTGGTTATCTGTGGAGATTCATTATTTATGTTAGTCTTTTACCTATCTCTAAAGGGTATTGTTTGCCTGTATTGTTGTTAATTTTTAGGATTTCTAGTTGGAATATTAATATATCTTCAGATATAGCATTTGTGAAATATTTTATCCCATTCTATTAGTAACTGTTAACTCTGTTTACATTGTCTTTGGATATACAATATTTTTTAGGGAGTTTGTATACTCTTCTGTAGCCTGTGCCATTGAAATCATATCCAAGAAATCACTTCCAATTTCAATGTTGTGAGGTTTTATGACCCAGATTTTCTCCTAAAAGTTTATAGTCTTAAGATTTATATTTAGGTCTTTTATCTATTTTGAGTTAATATTTGTATATGGGATTAGGTAAGGGTCCAATTTTATTCTTTTCCATGTAATTATTATTTTTCAACAATATTTAGTTAAAAGATTTACCACCAAATGTTCGTGGAAACCTTGCCAAAAATAACTTGACAGTATAGGGAAGAATTTAGCTGTAGGCTTTTATTTAACTCCAATGGTTTATATATCTGCCTTTAGAATAGTACTACACTGTTTCAATTATTGTAGCTTTATATGGTTTGAAATCAGAAAATATATATCTTCTAGCTTTGTTCTTTTTCAAGATCATTTTGGGTATCTAGAGTCCATATTCCATATTAGGATAGATTTTTTTCTGAAAAATAAATATATAAATATATGATAGTTTCACCTAAAAAATAGAAAAAAATATTCTCTGGTAAGAAATAAAGTAAAAAGAAATATTGAAATGTTATCTTTAAGTCATCAAAAGCTTGGTATCAGACAAATGAAACTGTTATGTGAGATTATCATTTTTAATTTTGGATAAATTGCTATAATACTAGATGTCAACCACTAAGCCAAGCATGGGAGGGAGGGATGGGGAGAGAATGGGGTGGGGATTGGGGGGGGCTGACTGGGCGATGTGTGCATGTATGTCTACAAAAGTTTGTATTCTACTATGATGTATGAATACAGTGCACCAATAAAAATAAATAAATAAATAAATAAATAATAAAAAAGAAAGAGGGTAAACAAACAAGCTTACACACTCACACACACAAATAACAAAACAAAACAATAACAAAATTAATGCAACCCTACAAATATATGAATATTCAGCAGACTGGGCCTCTGCAGTCTCTCTCTGTGCAGACAGAGTGCCACCAGTACCTTTCCTGCTACAAGCCTGGTTCTCTGAGTATTTTTTGTCTATGGAGATGTTTGGTATTAATAAGGCTGGATCTTGTGTTAAGTGACAGTAACACGCCATGCTCTTCAGTCCCTCCCTGCCTCTGTAGGTGGCAGATGCCTCTGAGACCAAACTCAATGTAAGAGTCTCTGTTCTCCACATGTAGGCCTGAGCTGGTCTAACTTCTCTCCATTCATCACAATTGGGTGGTCTGTGGTGATCCCAGAGATCCTACAATTTGGATCTAGTGTTAAGTGTAGGTCTCCCCCTACACTTTGCACTGATGCAGAGTTGTGTCTGTTTGAGCCTCTGCTATGTCCAACAGGAGACTCTACTCCCTTCTTCACTGGATTTATCCACAAAGTCTCAGATCCAGGGACTTTATTGCAGTTCTACAAGTCCCTGGGGGTGCTGTGCTGGACCTTCTCCCATGGGGATGGTGGCTTCACTTAAGGAGTTGTTGAGCATTGCTCTGGATTTCTGGAGGACTTGGTGAGCTTGGCTGCCACTGCTGGAAGTTGTAGACAGTTTTTGCTCAGGAGAAACTGATGGCTTACAATTCCAATGATCTGCAGCCACTTACTTCAGGTCCTTGGTTTTTTCCTGTTTCTGGAGTCAGGTGCAGTGAAGCAAGATGGTGCTTTCATGGTGCCTGTGGCTTCAAGGCAGGTGGATTTTTTTTCTGCTCTCTGATCGGTCCCCTTTGTATTTTAAAAGCTTATTCGATGGCCATTATGGTAAATGTTAAGTACTATAATAGTGGGCCTCATTAGATACCAGGTTTAGAAGACCAAAGGAGCTCTTAAATAGTCATGTCCAAGCCAGCATTTGGGAAGAATTTTGCCTCCTAGTTCCTTTTTTCTATTCTGTCTTTTTCTTTTTGTTAATGGACACATAGTAGTTTTACATATTTATGGAGTAACCTAGCTCCTTTTCTTGAGTTTCTTGAGTTACTGGAGTTTTATTAAAGCTGTGGCTTCAACCATGTTAGTCCTCACCAATTACAAGAGTGGAACTTTTGGAAAACCTTGCTTGTTTTTAAATGCTAAACTCCCCAGCTCATAGGTCTTGTCTCATTGTGTTTCCATCGTATGACTTGACTCCAAAGATACTTATCTGTTAATTGATCTTAGTTATGTCTTTCAATTTTCTCCTTTTCTAATTTTCCTATTATTGGTGTTTCTAGCAGAGGGGAATACTAAAGCACAAGATCACTATATCATCTTGATGAGAAGCTATTACACCTATGTCTTTTATACAAAGAGGATGTAGTTAAAATAACTACAGTCAATTTTGAAGATAAAGGAGAATAATTTATAAAAGAGAAATGTGAGGAGCTTTATGATTATTAAATAAAATAAAAATCTATAAATACATTGGGTACCTGAAATATAGAGGATATTTAATAATTTTCCTATTTTCTTTCCCACTCCATTTCTTTCTCTCTCTCTCTTTATTTTAATAGAATTGTTGACAGCAGAGGGCGGAGGTAGAGAAGGAGGAGGCTTGGGTAATGGGAGATAATTTAACTCCAGAAATCTGAGCCTCAGTATTCCTGGCCCACTGGCTCTGAGTCACAAGGCACCTGTTTGCGTTTGTATGTCAGTTTTCAATGCAGAGCAGAATTGGGAGGAGGGAAGACCTTGGAAATCACTTTGTAAAAAAGATCTTCAAAGCTTCAAGGAAGAATATTTTGCAAAGAAGCTCAAATATTTGGATAATTATTTGTAATATTAATTGGATAGAATAATTGGAAGTAATAACTGGGAGAAATGAGTATATTTACAGATCTAAGGATACACTGGTATCTTAACTATAGATTGAGATGCTGGAGCAGTGATAAGAAAAGTTTTTATTGAGGAACTTATAGGTCCTCATGGACTTCATTTTTATTTCCATATTTAAATGAACTTTTTGTGGTCTTCTGCTTCCTTATTATAGTTCCATTAAACTGCTATTTTCACTGTCAGCCACTTTTCACTTTGGGAAGCCCTCTTTCTATAATCAGAAATCAGTCTTTTATCTATTAGATAGTTTTAAAACATTTATTTTGAAGATGGCAGCTGCCAAATAGGACATGCATTCCTCAGAGAAGCCCTGGAACCCAGAGTTTGGTTTAATATCTGTTGGGACAACTTAAGGAGACATTTCCAGCTGTGACTTCCTATCTAGAATATAGGAGAGAGTGGATAATGGTGGAATTAGAAGATGACAATGAGATGCCTGCCACTCAAGAAAAGTGATATTTGGAAGAACATCCCAGAAGAGATTAGAGAAAAGACCACTTCAGCTGCACATGCTGGGGACTCTTAACAACATAACTTGTAAGAAAAATGATCAAGGTGTGTTAGAGGGAACCCAGCAGTGCCAGGTGGGAAGCCCACCCATGCATGCCAGGGAACTCAGTGTGCCTGGCTGCAGTGCTCCTCTATGCTGCACTGAAACAGCAGATCCTGCTGTACGTGGTGAGGTTGTGGGCCTTTACTCTTGGAGGGGAGGTAAAATTTATTGCTGCTGAGTGCTCGATCTCACAACCTCTTCAAAACACACACACTTTCTTCTTTTATTAAAAAATATTGAAGAGTGGTTAAGATGGCGGCGGCGGCAGCCAGTATTCAGGAGATGCAGACAAATCCTATCCAATCCACATTGAACTTTTGAAAAAAATATTTGCAAATGGGGACTGATCCTTCTGCACATGCTTAGGAATTCTGGACAACGTACCATGTAAGGAAGTTTCTCAGGGGAGAAACATGACAATGGTGGTAGTGGCAGGGTGGTGGCAGCCAGTATTTGGGGGAGGCAGAGATTTGATCTAATCCACCTTGAACTTTTGAAGAAATTTCCCCCAAAGTAGACTGCTATTGCTGTGCATGCTCAGGATTTCTAGACAACAAGCTGTGTGGGAAAGGTGTTTTGGAGAGAACTACGATGGTGGTGGCAGCAGAGGTGGTGGCAGCTAGTATTTGGGAGAGACAGAGATATGATCCAATCCACCTTGATCTTTTGAAGAAATCTCCCCAAAGGTACACTGCTACCGCCATGCATGCTCAGGAATTCTGGACAACATGCTGTGTGGGAAAAGTGTTTGGAAGAGAACTGAGATGGCAGTGGCAACAGTGACAGTGACCAGTGTTTGGAGGAGCAGACAGATCCAGTCCAATCCATCTTGAACTTTTGAGGAAATCTCCCCAAAAGTAGACTGCTCCTGTCCCAAATGCTCAGGAATTCTGGATGACATGATAAGTGGTAAAAGTGTTTGGGCCATATCAGAGGAAGCCCCACAAAACTGGGTTGGGCCACCATGCTGCATGTTCTGGGAGACATCAGCTCTCATGGCCACCGTGCTCCTCTATTTGGGAAGCCAGGGTACACATGGAGCAGCAGAGCCTGCTCTCTATAGTGAAGCTGTGGACCTCTGCCTTTGGAAGGGAGACAAAATTCATTGCCACTAGGTATTTGGGCTCCCATCTTTTGCAAAGACATGCACTGCTTTCTCATATTAAAAAGAACGAAAGAAAGAAAGCAGGAAATGGTGGCACACACTTGTGGCAAGGCTGGTGCTGGGGCCTGCCAGGCTGGAATTGGGGTCTCTGAGGCCAGGATAGGAGAATGCTGGGTAGTGAGGGTGTTGCCAATGCAAGGCCAGGATCAAAGCCTGCCATGTGGTGAGGCCCATTTCCAGGCCAGTGAGGTCGAGATTGGAGCCTGCAGTGGGGTGAGGCTGGTGGTAGGGCCTGCAAGGCTGGGATCAGAGCCTGCTGAGCAGCGAGGCCAGTGCTGGGACCAGCAAGGCCGGGACTGAAACCTGCAGTGCAGCAAGGCAGTGCCGGGGCCTTTGCGAGTGGGATTGAAGCCTGCAATGCAGCATCCACAGGGAAATATCACAGAAAATAAAAAATCAGATGCTTTCCCTAATATGCAAAAATTAGGAAGAAATAGGTAATAGGAGGAAATCTAGTTGAAGAAAGGGCCCTATGGAGGAGCAAAAAAAGGGGACCCATTAGAGGGGATGGGAAGGGGGGAAGATGAAATCTCTTTAAATCACATGATGTACTTAAACAAATATATCAAAGTCAATTACTAAATGAAGCATGGAATAGAGGGAGGGGGAGGGAATGGGATGGGGATTGGATAAAAGCCAACTGGGTGATGTGTGCTTGTATATCCTCACAAGTCTTGTATTCCATTGAGATGTTTGACTTCAATGCACCAATAAAAATATATTTAAAAAAATAAATAAAACATTTATTTGTGTGGTGGTTGGTTGCAAGGATTAAACAAAATAATGCATGTATGTAATAACTACTGATTTTACTGATTTTTGGTTTTGTCTGCAATATTAACCCTACCTACCACAACTCTGGTCAATCCTATTTGATTTTATCTCAGCAAAGATCAGGTGAATATTTTCCTCTAAAAGGCCATTTATATTTGAGAGTGAATCAAGGTCAGATTGTAGGTATTCTTGTCTTTGAGGAACTCTAAACTAGGAGGTGGGCCAAACAAAGGAGAGAGCAGAACCCAATGTATCTCACAGTTATTGTTCCTCTAACATCTGCCATACCACAGTAACCTTTTCTTCTAATATCAGGACTGTATGGCAGGCGTTGCTTCTTAAATTCATCCTCCTCTTGAGATCCCATCTTTAATGTTTGTTCTTTGTGCAGCAAAAGGAGCCTGTGAAATCAGGCAGCAAGTGATGACCTTTTATTCACCATACCCAAGGAGTACTTTATCTCCAAAAGAAGTTTGAAAGCTGATAATTTTAAGAATTGACATGGTACTAGTGGTTTTGACCCTTCTGGCTTGATCTCAGCTCCACACTGTGCATTTGTGAAGCATGGTTGGCAACAAAGCAGTGAAGACTCGAGTTCCTCTCATCACTCATTTGTTGAGCTTCTGTCTGACCTGGGTCCAGGGAGCTGGGGTCTCTGTGCTTTATCGTGTATGATGTGTGCTTCAGCTGCAATAGCTTCACCTTCTTGAGTAAACCTGAAATTTATTGAAAAAGTTTTATAAGCTCATCTTGACATTTCAGAAGTTTGTTGCTTATAAGTTAGTTACTGCTTTACTAAAATTTGGCTTAATTTTTCTTAATGATATTTGAAACCTTAACAAGTTTTAATTGTATAGCACATATATATATATATATATATATATATATATATGCATATATGTGCGTATATATAGATGTATACACATGTATATAGGCAAGAAAAAGTCTTTTTCTCAAGTTAACATTTATTTCATAGACAGTTAAATAACTTAATTTTCAAAAATGATAGTACACATAGGTTGAAACAAAAATATACTATAATAATCATGTTAGCCAATTTTTGAAAACAAATATAATAATTAAGCATTTAGTTTTAACTATTATCCTTTATTTTTTATATTACATAGTAACTGTGGGAAAGAAGCATTTCATAATAGGACAATAATTAAATTTAACATTATAATGTGGACTTGGGAAGATATAAAAATATACATATAATTTTTTTTACTGTGCTTAGCATATATGCATCTATAAATAATTTTATAATTTAGAGTGATTTGTTTCCTTTTATATTTTCCCATGAATATAAGCAGTGGTGTGCTAGCAATTATTCAGTATCTGATGTTTGGAGTGAGGAAAATGTGGATTTGCAGCATTTATCAATTTGCATTTTCCAAATACTTTCACCATGGCTGATATCACACAGCTTGCAAAAGTTCTTAAAATTTAATGATCAGCTTTCAGAAACTAAGCACCCACTATAAATAATTTTGTATATTTACATTTTGTAATATAACTTTATAAAAATATCTTATTTGACCATGATATTTAATAATTACATGTGTATACATAAAACTAAATTTGATGTATTATGATACCTGAAATAAAGTTACTGAAACTCAATTAAAACCTAAATTGTATTTCAAGCTATCATTATCTTTTTTCATTCAGTAATGACAAAGAATATGCTTATTTTTCTTTTTAATGGGTCTACCATTTTATTCTGAAAATTATTTTAGTAAAGAGATAAATTATTTTAAAAACTTGATGAAACTTTATCTTTGAAAATAATTTGCTCACTGCTAACTCTTGGATCTAGAGTGGTACCCAAAAGCTTGTCTGTTAAAGGGCCTTAGCTTGGTGCTATTGGGGGTGGTGGGAACTTAAAAAATGTGGCTAGTGGGAGGTCATTAGGTTACTGGGGTGTACCCTTGAAGGGTTGGGGACCTAGCCCATTCCTCCTTTATCACTTCCTGACCATGAAGTGAATGGTTTTCTTTGCAACACACTCCTGCCAGGAAGCACTACTATAGCTCAGCAATCGTGCCTTTGGTCATAAACTGAAACCTCAAAACTAGTGAGCCAAAATATACCTTTTCTCTTTTAAAGTTGATTGCCTCAGGTGTATGTTACAGTACCAGAAATCTAACCAACACTCTTCCATTTAACTTTGTGGTTAAAAATATTAGAAAAATAGACGCCTCACTTTTTTATTTTTATTTTTTTTTTGAGAGCTAACAAGTTTTGGAATATCATGATATCTTAAACTAATGAAGTAGTTCATAACCTGGCTCACTGATTCTCTAAAGAGCCCAGTTTTTGTTGGTTTTTGTGGTGCCAGGAAATGAATATAGGGCCTCCTGCATGCAAAGCAAGTGCTCTATTACTGAGCTATACCCCCAGCCCTGGATTCCAGGAGTTAAAAGAAATGAATCAGATCATTATTTTCTGGTATGATGGTTGCCTAATTGTTGTTGTTATTGTCATCATCATAACCATTACCATAATTGTCATTATCATCTATCAGGCCACAAAATCGAAGATGATTAGCTCTTTTTTGTGACCTTTTCTATGTTCTGGAAGCTTTCCTAATTGTACTATACTCTCCAGACTCTAGGACTTTGCATATTTTGTTTCTTCTCTTTCAGGCCAACTTTTCTTTTCTTTTATTTCTCAGATTAGGTGTTTTTTAAAAACTCTAAGCATCGATTAACTCAAATTGTTTTCCCTTTCTGTGTATCCCCATTATTTTATGTACCAGTTGATATTGTTATTTCCTGTTTTTCCAAACTTATCTCACCTGAGTTGCAATTATGTCAGTCTTAGTTTTGTTGTTCTTTCCAGATCTTCCACAATGCCTCTCACACAGTAAGATTTCAAAAATTTTATTGAATAACTGAATAAAAGACCAAATTATTTTTCCTGAAAAATCATTCAGTTTTCTTGACCAGCAATGAAAGCTTATTTCCTCATAATTTTCATTTCCTTTTAAATTGTGTTGTCAAATGTGGGTTCTCTGGGTAAATATAGTTAAACTATAGATAACTGAGAGCTAAAGTTCCTTCCTAATTTCTCAGAAAAGCCCAGTCTATGTTAATTAACTTAATTCTTTTTGAGTTGAGACTTGGTAACTTTTCAGTATTAGTTTGTGCAGAAAGAAATAATTTTAAATTGTGAGGTCACAGAGAAGGAGCTGTAGGCGTGTGTGTGTGTGTGTGTGTGTGTGTGTGTGTGTGTGTGTCTTACTGAAGACTGAACCCAGAGGCATTCTACCTCTGAACTGCACACCAAACATTTGGTATTTTTTGTTTTCAAATAGGGTCTTTATAGGTTGCTGAGAGTTTTGCTAAATTCCTGAGGCTGTTCTCTAGGATCCTACTAGGATCCTATGGTCTCAGCCCCCCAAGTATTGTAGTATAGGATTGCACTGTCACAACCAGTTGCCATTTTCCTTTGACATGTCCATAGTTAGGTAAAAGAAATTAAGATACAGTCAGGCTTGGTGGTGCACACCTGTAATCAGGGTACTCAGAGGGGGAGACAGAAGGATCACAGGTTTCAGGCAACTCAGCAAATTGGTGAGACCCTCAGCAATTTAGTGAGACTCTTATTTCAAACTAAAAAAGAGAAGAGGGGCTGAAGGTATAACTCAAAGGTAGAATGTTCCTGGGTTCAATCTCCAGTATCCACCTCCTCCCTCTCCCCCAAAATAATAGAAACTCAGACACTATTTGATAGCATTTTCTGAGGTAATGTTATCTAAAGCATAATTTTTTATTATTTTAAATATTGGTAACATTGTCTTACAACTTTAGGAGACATAGAGCTTTAGAAAAGTCAACAAAATAAATCATAAAGTGATATTACAAGTATGGTATCACTAGACTAGACAGTCTCAAACATTCTGAAGTGGACATTTTAAAATAAAATAATATTTGGAATCTACTAAATTGCCTGTTTAGAATTATTATATGGCATGGTCTATCTATTTGGCAATATTGCCAAATCTCCTTTGAAATTAAAATAGAAATAGATACACATAAGTATACGAATATAAAAAGCAAAATCCAATATTGGTATAATTGTTTAACTACAGCAAAAACAACAAGAGCCTGCTAATGGCTAATGGGATGTCTCACAAGAATGGAAATCTATGTAAGTAGGTCCTTTAAAGAAAATATATGATTAAATGGCTGCTTACTAGCTAATGCAATGAGCATTGTTTACATATTTTCTGCTGTTATTTCTACTAAATATGACTGTAAGCTTTCTTGTTGTCAGAGGAAAGGTACACATTTAGGTTACATTCTTGATATAATCATTCATGAAAATGATCTAGGGTACTAGAAAGTTCTTTTTCTTCTTTACACTGTAGATTTTAATTTTAATAGCCTTAGGGTTGAAATTTGAAAATTGAGATCTATTTGGATATACAGAAATTGTGTTTGCCTTAAGCAACATTTTGGGTTGTGGAGATTGGAAAAGAAAAATGGGTAACTGAAAAATGAAACAGGGCAGCTACTTATATGGGATGAGACAAGAAAGATGGCAGAGAAGACTTTAAAACCCCAATAGATTCATTTAGTTTTAAGTAAAACATCATTTTCCATTCCCTTTCCCAAATTTAAATTAAATCAGACATGTAAAATTATTTTATAATCTATTTTATTATAGAAATAATTCTGCATTTGGAAAACTATCCTTAGGTAGCTGATATATTCTTCCATATTAGATCGTATAATTTTATATCTTTTCATTTGGTACTATGAATCCAGAGGCATTCTATCTTTGAGCTATGCCCCCAGCCTGATTTTTTTTCTTATTGGAAAGAGAGTCTTGCTAGGTTGATGAGAGTCTCACTACTTGCTGAGGCTGTCCTCAAACCTGTGATCATCATGTCTCAGCCTTCCAAGTACAGGGGTTGCAGGTGTGTGCTACCACACCTGACATTTTATAACTTTACTTACAATGGAATTATAATATTTTATTTGTGTGTGTTCCTTGTAATAATATAAACTTTAAGAAGGCATGCCTGATTGTGCGCATACATACACACACACACACACACACACACACACACACACAGGCACAAATTTTAAAAAATTTAGTACTGATAATATTGTAAATGAAGTCTAGCCTTTATGACTAAATTTGGTTGTTATTTTAATTTGATAAAACTAATTATTGTTCTATATTTTTTCTAAAATAAAATTAAAGTATATCTCTCTAGGATTTCTTATAATGTTAAATCAACATCTCAAAAATTTCATGGTTAATTTTTTTTATTATTTTTAGGGACCCCTCTGGACTTTTGCTGTTTACTTGGTTATTTCATGAAATTACTATTACATTCAGGTGATTAAAACAATGCAAAATAGGCCAGTATAGCAATTTGGTTCTCTGCAGGAATGGTAAAAATGACTGCTGTGCATTTGGCATCATTACCACCTCCTGAGCTCCTGTCAGACAATGATAACCAGTTATGGAGTGTTTTCCAACTGGGCTTGAGTATGGAGACATTTTACTTAGCACTTGTATCAAAACAAATTTATTGGTTTAATGTGAACCACAAGTTGCATTGCCAATCATGGTCAGCTGCCTTGCTTCAGAGAGAATGGATAGTGGGTTAATACAAACATATTACCTCGAGTAGAAAATTGATTCTTCTGGTATATAATCAAAACTGCAGCTGTGGATATAAAGGACACAATATTATTAATGACCCAGGATGAGGGGCTTTATCAGCACCAACATATATGCACAAGCCTAGGTTACAGAGGGCTGTTGGCTGACTTCATCCCTAACTCTGAAAAACATTACCCAGAGTACTAGGGAGCAGGGATTTCTCCATGTATCATATAATGTGTTAATATTTGCAGAAAACTGAGCAATCTTTATTTTGACTAAATCCAGTGCCTAAAGTTCTGCAACAACCAGAAGAATTCAGCTTGATACTTATGCCAAATCCCCTTATTAATGAGTAATATTCTACAGGCTTTTGCAATAGTTTAGATGTTGAATGGCCCTCAGTGGCTCGTATGATAAAGGATTGGTCCCTAGGGTGGTGCTTTTGGAAAGTAGTGAAACCAAGTGGCAGGTCCTTGAAGGTACGCCCTTGCTGAAGACTATGGGACTGCAGTCCCTGATTTTTACTCTTTTGCTTCCTAAATATGAGGGGAACAGTTTTGCTCTTCCATAGGCTGCCTACCATTGCTGTTTGGCACCCCAACCATAAAGCCTAAAAGCAATGTGTCTGCATAACATGGTATGGAACCACTAAATCCATGAACATGTATTAACTTTTCTCTTTATAAATTAAATATATTGGTTGTTTTATAGTAACAGAAAGCTGACATAGTAACAGTCTTTATACTAATATTAATTAGCATAATACCAATCCCAATAAGCGCTTAAACTTATTTTTTTTCCTGAAAGATAAAAGCATAGATTTACTATCTATTTGTGACTTAGGTACTTTGACATCCTGATTTAATGTTCTTTCTGGTGAGATTTTTTGCCACTTTTCAAGTTCCGACCTGAGTTTGGTACACTCTCTATACTTGATAAAACATCAGACTTAAAGAACAAATGGTATGACTATAATATATTTGCTTGCCTTTGTGATTTCCTTCTCATAAAGCTTTAGTATATTCTCTTAGTGCAACTAACCAGGGCAATTGTATTATCTATAATAATTTCTCCTTCAATCACTGCTTGTATTTGACATCACTACATTTAGTTAAATCAAATCTGAAAAAAAGATAGTGATTGAAAATAGCCAGTTAAGTGAACCAGCCAGAATGAATAGTGATTAGTAATGAAAAAAAGATAGTAATGTTCATTGTGATAATTATTGCAATGCTTCCCTATCAAATGATCCTTTTAATTTCTTTCTTTTTAAAAATATTTGGCAGACTCCTTCCATGAGTATATTTAGAACTGAGTATTTATTTTAAAACTGGTTGAGTCAAACTGGTTTTGACATTCATTCTTATTGTTTCAGACAATGAATGGAGACAAAGTGGATTAAGTGACTGTATTGCTGAAGGAAATAGCCTCTTCACCTACAACAATCACATTTTCTACTTCCTCTGTGAATCTCTCTGATCACTATCTATATGTCACAGTGGTAGGTTTGGCAGTGGCCCACAGAAACATTTTTCCTCAATTGATTCATCTCACCTTCCAAGGAAATATTAAAAGCAGAACATTTATGTCAATGCAATGTGTCCTTACATAAAATAACCCTTTTTATTTTCAATGTCATTACAATGTCTCTGATGGGATTCATGGCTTTAAAAAGAGCTATTTTTATATCAAAATATAGCATTTGGACTTCCAGGAAGATGGCTACTGAGAGAAGCAGCACTTATGAGTCCTGCAGATACCCTATCTCCATTGCCTCAAAAATATCATTCTACAAAGCCATAAAATACTACCAGTAGAGGAATAAAAATGATAAATACAAGGGAAAGAGTATAAGAAGATTAGAAGACTGACTAAAGAACAAAAAATAAACCCACCTTCCTTACCGAAGCAGGCACCACACTGGAGCAGTCTTGCCTCATAGCTCTTTCCTCCAGAGATGAAAAGGAAATCAAGGACCTGAAGTAAGCAGTGGCAGATCCACAGTTGTAAGCCATCAGTTCTTTCTGCACAAATACCAGCTTCAACTTCCAGTGGCTGAGCTTACCATGTCCTCCAGTGATCCAGGGTGGAGCTCAACACCAGAAAAGAAACCCTCACCCCTTGGGCCCAGGGTGTTATGGTGGCACCATCTTGCTAGCAGTGGCTGAGCTCACTACGCCCACCAGAGATCCAGACCAGCATGCACCAAAATCATAAGTGAAACTGGGGTGCCCTCAGTAGAACTCCCAGCGCTGCAACCCCGTGCAGCTGCAATAAACTCTCTGGGTCTGAGATTTTGCAGTTCAACTCAGTGAAGGAGTAGTGGCAGCTGAGATTACCACACTCTCCAGAGAACCAGAGCAGCACTCAATAACATCATAATATAATTTCAGTTTCATGAGAAATCACCCAGCCTGGCAACTCCGGGGACTCCTGCAGCTCCGATAAACTCCTTGGGTCTGAGACTTTGCACTACAACCCAGAGATATGGGAGTAGAGTTTGCTGTTGGACATATCAGAGGCTCAAACAGACTCCAGCTCTGATCAGTGGAAAGTATGGGGGGAGATCTATGCTTAACACTAAACCCAACTAGTAGGATCTCTGGGATTACTACAGACCTCCCAATCATGGTGAATGGGGAGAAGTCAGATTAGCCCAGCCCTAGCTGTGGAGAACAGAGACTCTTCTGCTTACCTGCTGCCACCTCTAAACTGTTAACACTAAGATTGGATCAGATATAATATCCACAAAATACAATATGCCAAGACATCAGAAAAAAAAGCCCAAGAATCCTAAAAATATGAGAACTAGGAACAGTGAAGAAATAGTAGAAATCACAAATACTGACCTACAAGAAATGCAAGAAGGAGAATTCCAAATCCTGATCTTCAGTATGATGAAAGGCCTCAAAGCAAGTGTACAGTAAACAAAAGAGAAAATAAGGACACTGAGAAAAAATCAGAAAGAGTTCTGGAATGAAAGGAAAGAGTTAATAAATGAAATAAAGATAGCAATAGAAAGAAATTCTAGAAGATTAGATGAAATAGAAAACAGAATATTGCTTTTAGAAGAGAGTTCATTCAAAACTGAAAGCACAGTCAACAGCATGCAGAAGTCATCACAGCAACAAAACCTAAACATCCAACAACTATTGGACAACATGGAACTTCCTAATGTATAGATAAAAAGCATTGAAGAAGGTATAGAGGTACAGACCAAGGGCATTTGTAATCTCTTCACAAAAATAATTTTAGAGAATTTTCCAAAAATGGAAAGAGACATGGACTTACATGTTCAGGAGACATACAGAACACCATTAAGACAAGATCAAAGAAGGACCTCCCAAGGTTATGTAATAATAAAAATGACCAACATAGAGGCTAAGGAAGTAATCTTAAAATCAGTGAGAATAAAAGAACAGTTGACATATAGGGGAAAAACAATAAAAAACATCCCAGACTATACAACCCAAGTCATGAATGCCAGAAGAGACTGGTATAATGTGATCCAGACCCTGGAAGAAAACAACTTCCAACCAAAACTGCTATATGCAGCAAAGTTATTGTTCAAAACTGATGGAGAAACAAAAATGTTTCAAGATAAGCAGCATCTCAAAAAATTCATGAATACAAAGCCAACACTAAAAAAAAAAATACTTAAAGAAATGAACTATACAGAAGAAAAAAGAAACAAATTTCAGAACCAGAGAAGAGATGAAGTTGATCAGTGGGGCATCTAGGTAAAGAAGAAATAACATTATACCAAACAGAAGATAGAACACAAAAAGACAGAAAACAAAAATCATATTTCAATAATAAATCTGAACATCAAATGACTTAACTCACCAATTAAAAGACAGACTGGCAATGTGGATTAAAAAACATAACCCAAATATATGCTGTTTGAAAGAAACTCACCTTAAAGCAAAAGACATTCACAGACTGAAAGTAAAAGGATGAAAAAAAATATCATGCTAGTGGAGACCAAAAACAAGCAGGGGTAACAATGCTGCTATCCGAAAAATAGACTTTAAGCTAAAACACATCAGAAGAGACAAAACATGGCACTTCCTTTTATTAAAAGAAACAACTCACCAAGAAGATGTAATGATAGTAAATGTTTATGCTCCAAATGTGGGTGCAGTCACATTTGTAAATTTGTAAATTTGTAAAAACAAACCCTCCAGGACATCAGATCTCAAATAGACCCAAATATAATAATATTGGGAGACTTCAACACCAAATGGACCTAATAGACATATACAGAATATTTCAACCAGGAACAGCAGAATACATATTCTTCTTAGCAGCCCATGAAATCTTCTCCAAATCAGATCACATCCTGGACCACAAAGCAAGCACCAGCAAATTCAAAAGATTTAATATTCCCTGCATCTTTTCAGACCACAATGGAATGAAAGTAGAAATCAACAACAGGAAAACCAAAAGAAACTATTTAAATACATGGAGATTGAATGATACACTATTGAATGATGAATGGGTAAGATCAGAAATAAGGGAAGACATAAATTTCTGGAATTAAATGAAAATAGAGACACAACTTACAAAAATCTATGGGACACTTTGAAGTCAGCATTAAGTGGAAAGTTAGTTTATAGCATCGAGCACCCATATAAGAAGTACAGAGATTCGCCAAGTAAACAACCCAATGACACAACTCAAGGACCTTGAAAGACTGCAATAGTCTAATCTCAAAGCCAGCAAAAAGCAGGAAATAATTATAATCAGAACAGAAATAAATGAAATAGAGAACAACAACAACAACAAAATCAATTCAAAGAATCAACAAAACAAAAAGCTGGATCTTTGAAAAGATTAATAAGATTGATAAACCCCTAGCCAACTTAACCAGAAGAAAGCTCATGGATAGGCAGAATAAATATCATAAAAATGGCCACTCTGCCAAAAGAGATCTACAGATTCAGTGCAATTTCCATCAAAATGCAAGGGCATCAAGCACAGTCTGAATGTATGCCATTTTCAATATGATCCACATAAAAATAAAAAAAAATAAAGTAAAATAAAAAATACAACATTTTTCTCAGGTCACCCATAAAAAAGCAACCAGTCTTTTTTTTTTTTTTTTTTTTTTTTGGTGGTACTGGGGTTCCTGGAAGCCCTTCTACCTCCAGGCTACACTCCCAGACCTATATTTTTAAAATATATTTTTATTTGGAAACAGGGTCTCTTAAGCCAGTGCGCTGGCTTCGAATCTGTGCGATCCTCCTGTCTCTGCCTCCCAAGCGTGGGTATTGCAAGCTGCGTCACTACGTCCGGCCACAACCTGTCTTTTTTATTCATTTAAATTCTCTGCTTCCAACCTTGAGTGAATATGACAGTTGTACTACTATATTAGGCACAATGATAGTCAATGTATTTTTACCTCATGGGGTTAATTTTTATCACAGAATTTCTGTAAAAATTAGTGCCTAAAGAACGGTGTATTGTTGGCTGTTTATTTTTTTTATTGAAAATAAGTGGTATACATTTAAACTCTTCTTGGTGCCCTCTCCCCCTACCCCCATTTTCCCTTCCCCCCTCCCAACAATGAGTGTCCAGGGTATCCATGCTATGTTCATTCTTTTACACATGTTCAGATGTAGTTCCTCCATTAATCAAGTTCAGCCTTCTACCTCTCCTATCCTTCCATTCAAACTTTGCTGAGATTTCCCTTTCCTTATCTGGAGTCCCTCTGGTATCCCCAGTGCTTTCTAGTTTGGGCATATTAGAGGAAGCATATGTCCCTTCTCTTTCTGTGCTTGGCTGATCTCCCTTAACATAATGCTCTCCAGGACTTTCCATCTTCTTGCGAATGCGGTGATTTTGTTCTTCTTTATAGCTGAATAGAATTCCATTGTGTGTATTTCTCATAATTTTGAAATCCATTCATCTGCTGATGGAGACCTGGGTTGGTTCCATATTTTGGCTATTGTGAATTGTGTTGCTATGAACAAGGTATGCATATGTTGCTGTAGTTCTCTGATTTCAACCCCTTTGGAAAAATACCCAGGAGTGGTAGAGCTGGATCATATGGCGGATCTATTCCCAGCTTTCTAAGGAATCTCCGCACAGATCTCCATAGTAGCTGAGCACTGTTCCAAAGAGCAGACTAATAAAGTGGAAAAATAATTAAAATTTGAATACCGATCTCCAAGCCCAAAGACAGAGCTTTCCCTTTGGAGTCTTCCATTTCCTAGATATGAGACTTTGGGTAAAATTCATTGGGCCTAGATTTCTTTAAGTTTAGTAATACTCATTTAATAAGGTGGTTTTGGGAATCATAAAAAAATGTAGGTGAATGTGCTTTATTAACAACAAATAATTATCTTTAGTAGCTTGGTTGACTCTCCTGTATTTCATATGCATATATACTTGTGAGATAAATTGAGATAATTCCCAACAATTGATTAATAATTATATTTAGGGTTATAAACATTTGTTTTAATGATGATATGCTGATTTAAAATTTGAGGTGCTTTCTATTTACTCAGAAATTGATTTCTGTGGGAGCTCTATGTTTATTCAAAATATCCTGTTTATATCTGCATTTTCCTTTATAAGAATCAGAAACAAAAAGAGGCCATTCTATAAGATTAATACTTGCAAAAGAATACACACTGCTAAGCCTGTCCTAAACATACCCCTGAATTCCTTTGATCAGGATAATGTAGTTAAACTGAGATGCTATTTGCTTAATAGGCATCTTAGAAGTGTGGAATCATAAAATGTCAATCAATAAAAGTACCTTAAAGATGAATTATTCCTTAGCTTATGAGGAAAATTCATTCTGGTTATGATTACCAGTTTACTTGTGCAATTTCAGTTATTACTCATTCTGAGAAACACATTGGCTTCCCTTCACAGAGTGCTTTTTATCTCCCTTATCAATGGCAACAAATTGTTTCATCTTTGCTCACTTATATCAACATTCTGACATTTCCCAGTTCTGTCCTAAAAAATTCCCCTGCACATTCAAGAATATTTCCCCTTCTCTTTTATCGACCAAACATGGAGCACTTCAAGATTCAATGCTGTCTGCTAATGCGATTGTGTTTCTTTCAAACTATCCATGTTCAAAGGGCTTTAACATACATATTTAAAACACTATTATCTCAGCTTTTCAGAGCCTATAAAATATATTACTGTCATTGAAATGCATGCAAGCTTCCTAGAAGGGCTACCAATCTTGGTTCTATTTGTAAAGACGTTTATGTATGTATTCTGCTACTATATTTATTCTAACAAAGCAAGTGGATATATAATTTTTTAAAGTTTTAACCATTGGACAATAAAATTTTATTCTTATTTTAAAGGAAAGCTTTTTCTTACTACTAGAGGTGTAAAACATGACATTGGAAAGTCTTCATTTACTATTTCTTTTTAAAAAATTCAGAGAACTTATACAGATTAGACATTTGTTGGTATGATTGATACAGATGGAGAGAGAATTTATTAAGTTAAACTGGGAAAAATCAATTTACCTATCATGTCATTTCTGGTTGCTTTGTTATAAATATTAACTCCATAATATTTTTCTAGGAATGTGACAATGGGTTTTTCATTTTATTTCTAAAATGATGAATTTGATTATTAGGTTCCCATGGGTGCTTTAATGAATTATTAGATGTTTAGCAGCTTAAAGGAACAAATCTATCCTTTTCTAGGCCTGGAGGTTGGAAATCTAAAATAGGTCGATAGAGCTCTTTTCCTGCTAGGGATCCAAGAGGCAATCTAATTCTTTGCCTTTTTCAGCTTCTAGACCCTCCCCATTCCTTGGCTCCTGGACTTTCATCACTCCAGCCTCTGCACCAATCATCTCCTCTCTTTCTTTTAGCAATTTGATTGTGACTAATTTGAAATGATCTAGTGCACCCTTCTCACCTTAAGTTTCTTTAATTACATCTGCAAATTCTTTCTGCCATGTATGATAAGCTGTTCACCTGTTCTTGGAATTATGGAAGGCATTTTGGAAATCATTATTTTGTCTATGACCTAGTAATAAAAGTGTTTATAAAAGATAAAAACATTAAGATTAAGAAATATTTTAAAAATTATTAACTTCAATTGCTTATGTCAAAAGCAGTAAAGATGTAAACACTTTTGTTTCTTATTGTGAAACAATTGTAGTAACCAGTTTAGGTTACTACAAGATCAATCTAAATGAGTTAGACTTAGACTTGGGAAAGAAAGATATAACAATGGCTTATTCCAGACCTGCATATCATAAAGAAATGATTTGGCACATCTTTGAAGAGTAGCTAGAAGCAAATAGTATCTAATTACTAGTTGGGAATAAGTGTATGTTACTGGAATTTTGTAAAAGATTGGTTTTGTTTGTTTTGTCTTAATGAAGGCCTGTGAATATGAGCCATCCTGTTCATGTGGGCAGGGTTGTTTTCACTTGACTGACCACTAAAGGAAGCACTTGCCACAGGTAATTTTTCGAACATAAAAAAAACAAAATTCATACCACCAAAATATCCCAAATAACATTTAAAAAATGATTCAGCTTTATCAGCTGTATTTTGGTATTTTCAAAACCCTTATATATTTTTCTGCCACTGTGCCATCTCATTGAAGCATTTATAATGACATTCTGCAGAGCATGATTAATGAGCTTCACTTTTTTCCTTTGTCTAGAAGTAAGAGTCCAAAGTTTTAAATGGCTCAGTCACATAAGCATGTAGTGTGATTATTACATTGCTACTGTTCAGTTCTGAAATGATATCTGAAAGAAATGAACTAAAATAACTTAATGATTAGGATTCATATCTGGGCACTTGATCCTATCTCTATGATGTGAATGTCATAAGGGCATGTATCCTTAAAGTTTAAGTATAAAAATATCAGAGCATCATAATTTTAAGGTAAGTAAGGAAAAAAAGAATTTAAAGTATCATATTACTCTTTTCCGAGAGATTTTTATAGGAACATAGGATAATATAGGTGCAGTGCAGTGAATATAACCTGAGAGTAATATATAGGGGTATAAGGTTCACCTTGCTAATGTCAATTAGAGTGCAGATTGTCAGAAGGAGTCATTTCTGTCCTGATTACATGCAGTGACACCCCACTCTGGATCTATTTTGCAGTGGTGTATAATCTCCCCAACACATGTAGTTAATAAATGATATCTAAAATAAATGAAGAAAGGTATGTAATACTAGGTATTAAGAATACTGATGATTTGACCTTTTCCAGCTTTATTAATTGTTTTGTGTGTAAATTAAGCTGAGGCATGAAAGTAAACATGTTTAATGTATATCAAGAGAAACAAAAAAGTTTTATAACTTATGACATAATTTGATTCTGATTCCTAAATCTCTATGTGAAAGAGAAATAATATAAAGGCTAGATGAGTAAGACAAATTTAGAAATAAATTTTATATGGCTTTTTATGTTTTATATAATATTATTTTATATTCTTCTAATAACATAGTCAATCGGAACTGATATAGACAAATTCAGTAGGCCTCTTTATTTATCCCAATATTGGGCTTCAGAGGTACTTTGTTCAAATTTGAATTAGGTTAGACAAGCAGTGCTATAGATCCATATCTTTGTGAAGTTTCCCACATGATGACCAAAGAGCTCTGACTCATTAAATCTCAATTAAACGTGCCTGAAACAAATGAGAATGCTTTATGTTTTTCCTAGACATCTTTCTCCTACTAAATATTTTTTTAGATTACTATGAAGTCTCAATATACTTTCCTTCCGTGATACTTCCGTGATACTCAGTATACTTTCCTTCCGTGATGCACCCTAAATGATTTCTACCCCTTTCTTTGAATTGAATATGTACACTGTACATTTGCAAATTCTTACTAGAACCAATATTTATATGTAGAGAATAAACTTTGATAGTTCACAGAAATGGTAAAAGGTTTAAACCACAGGATGGAAATTTAAAGTTGAGACTGGATATTTATATTCTTTAAAAAAAAATCGTTGTTTCAAGCTGGGTGTGGTGGCTTATGCTTGTAATCCCATTACTTGAGATTTGCTGAGACAGGAGGATCACAGATTCATGGCCAACCTCAGCAACTTGTGAGGCCCTCCATAACTTAGTGAGACTCTGTTTCAAAATAAAGAATAAAATAGGACTGGAGGTATAGCTTGGAGGTAAAATGCCCCTGAGTTCCATCCACAGTACCATGAAAAAATAAGCAGTTGTTTCTTGCCTATTTTGTCTTCAGCCTGCTTAATACTGATCAGAATAACTCAGAGTCTTCTACCTGTAAGTCCAAGCTCAGTTTTGATAACTATTTTATGTCCAAAAGTTTGATGAAATATTTTGTTCAATAATATCCTTGAGTCTCACTTTTTCTATCCTTTCAATTCATCTCTATAAAGAAACAGGAGCATATAGTAGTTTTTTCTCCATTGGTATGTATTTTTTCTCCACAAAAGGCCACAATTATTAGATAAGAACCAAAAGGACAGAATCAGGCAGTTAATGGATTTAAGTAACATTTTTATTGCATTAAAATATTATTAGTTGAAGCTATAGTTGTGCTATCAATGTAATAATAATTGGTGAAGATAAGAGAAAAAGCCTCATATATTCAATCAAAGGCACAGAATTTGTGACAAAGGACAGCTTTTCCACAGACCTAAAATAGTTGGAACGACCATCTTGTGCTCTGTTAAGATGTATGATTACAACCGGGCATGGTGGTGCATGCTCACAATTCCAGCATTTGGGAGGCTGAGACAGAAGGATCCAGGTTCATGTATAGCCACAGCTACTTAGTGAGGCCTTTTACAACTTAGTAGAAACTGATTCAAAATAAAGAATAAAAAACAGGGCTGAGGGTGTAGCTTGAAGGTAGAATACCCATGGTTTTCATCCCAAGAACCACACACACACACACACACACACACACACACACACACATGCATGCACACACATACACACAAAGATGTATAACTACAATGCACCAATACAAAAAAAGATGAAATGAAAATGATCTCATTTAGAACCTTTGGAAAACTAAGAAATAGAAAACAAATGTGTAAGACTAATGGAGACTAGTGGTTTGGCTGAGAATGAGCTCATAGAAAACTTGGTGATGTTCTTAGAGTCATGTACTAAGAGGAATCCCTTTGCACAGAGACCTAAGCTACAATCTGATAAGTTAAGAAATACCACAGCAAACTCATTGTTCTCCCAGTGTGAAAATTGCTTTTAGATCTATAGTCACCAATGAGTTGAGAACTTTCTTTGGCTACAGGAGACAAATCTGTTATTGAAAGTTGAATGAGAATTTTACAAGTTCTTTCTAGAAAGAAGTAAATATGGTATGGATAAGCAGTAAACCAAGGTTTAGATTTTATTTCCACCTTCTCTTGAGAACAGATAGTTGAATTATTTCTCCAGTGTGCTCACATATTAAGTGACACTCCTCGGATCTTAACAGTCAATGCAACTTGCACAGGAGCACAAATTCAAATATAAGTAGTAATATTTGTTCATTGCAATGAGAAGCTCTCCTTGAGTGACTGTCCTAGAAAAATGTTCTAGAAAAAGTCTCATCCATGATATTTTATAATGTGTTGTAACTGGACTTAAAATAGCCCATTTGCAATTAGGCAGAAAAATTTTTTCAGTACTAGGGATGGAACCCAGGGACATTCTACCTCCAAGCTATATATCCCCAGCCCTATTTTTTATTTGTTTTTAATCAGGGTCTCCTAAGTGGCAGAGGGCCTCACTAAGTAGCTGAGGCTGGCCTAGAACCTCAATCCTCCTGTCTCAGCCTCCCAAATGCTGGGATTACAAACGTGCGACACCACGCCTGGCTAAGATCGTTTAATTATTTGTAGAGTCATTTTTCAGTACATTATTTTGGTGCCATTTCAGAGTAACTCAAGCCATAAATTTAACACATGCTCAAGACCAGTAAAGGCAGATGAGAACAGTGGTCCCAGTGCTGGACTTGGAGCAACCTAGGCCCTACTTCAAATCCTTCCTCTGTCATACAGGAGCTATGTGACTTTGGTATAATTAACCTCTCTTCTCACATTTTGGTCTGTAAAATAGAGGTGGTAATAGGTATTTCAGGTGATATTTGTGAGGAATAAATTAATTAATAAGTAGAATATATAACAGGTAAAAGCTTTGAAAATACTTTCTGTAAATGTTTTTGTAGTATTTCACCTAAGAGCTTCTTTATGAAACAAATACATGCTCAAAGTATGAGTGGAAAATATGCCAAATTTAACCCATTTAGAATTTAAAATGCTCATTTCCTCTTATAAACAAAGGGATGAGTATTAGTATGGAATTTTAAGTAGACTTTAAATTATGAGAACTTTTAAGTTTCGGTTATATTTCTAGTTGGAATAGCATGTAAAATACTTATTCACTTGAGCAAGCACAATATAATAAACACCAAATGTAGAAAATCCATGTGTTAATTAGGCAGCAGCACTGAATAAATTCACAATGTGGAGCTCAGTCTTAAGTTGTTTTCTTGATATTTGCACTGCTAATAAAATATGCTAATAAAATGTTGCTCATCGATTATATTTTTACTGAGAAAATATCAATTTAAGAAAGAAAAATGAAAGTTTTTAATGGCAAAATATAATGAAGAAATTGATTTTTCAGTCTTCATAGAAGTAAAGATATTTTTTTCTTTGCTTTTAAACTTGATTCATTAACAGAGTTGTTTTTAAAGGATAATTAGTAAAACTGTTTAAGACTTTTGAACTACTGAAATAAAAATGACTTGAAAGGTATCAGAATGGCTATTTATCTTGAAAGATTAACTTTGTGGTAACCATTATAAAGTTCTAAATCTTTAACATTTTTACTGTTTGAACTGAAATAAAATGTAGTGTGTCTTTAATAAAATTGAGTTGATGATGATATATATGAAGGGGTTAAATCAATTGAACATTGTAGATATTCCACATTACTAATGGGGAATTCAAGAGAAACAATATGGGGAAGGATGATCCTACAAACTTATTTATATATCTATATCTTCTTTGTCTGATGGAATTAATTTCTACTATTTATAGATTCTTTTTATTTCCTATTTATAGATTCCTAGATTCTTGTTAATCAACTTTACACTTCTCCAAGACTTGCCCATTATAGTCTTGTAGCATCATAATGAATAAATACATATCCTTTGCCTCTACATTTTAATCCCCCACTTTGCTCCTCTTCTCAGTATATTTACTGTCACTCATCATTTTTCTGTCACTATCCTCCCAAGTCACCAGAGCTCAACCTATGTCAATTTATATAGTCTTTTATAATCTGAAATCTACAAATCCTTTCTCCTGCATTGAAGAAATTGTCATAGTTTTTCTCTGCCAAGTCTTGTATGCCTACCTTATCTTTCTCAATAATTTTGGTATCTGTTATTGCTTCTGTTTTCCCTAAACCATTACTGTTCCCCTAAAATTTTCCTGCATATCTAAGAGTAAGCACAAACTTTATTAAGCCTGTCTTTTTCTTGCCTCACGTGTACTACTTTTCCTTATTCCATTGTGACATCAAAATTTACCTCACTGTTTAAGCCAGGTATCTATCTCTCAGTCATTATTACGCATTTCTCCCTAGTTGATTGTGGAATTTTGTTTTCTCTTTACTCTCTGCATCTTTCACCACTAATAACAGCCTTCTGTAGTCTTCTCTCTGGGTCAGTATAGACACAATTTTGAAGTTTTCCTAATATCCTTTTAAGGAATTATCCAATTCCATGGCTGTTTTCCCTATGCACTCACTTTTCCTTGTATTTTCCCTTTAAAGGACCTTCAGAATCAATGTCCAAATCCTCTTGCTCCTTTAGGCATCAATATCCAGAAGTAAACAACATCTTCCCCTCCCTTTGCTGGGCCTTCTAGGCCTATCCTCTGCTAGGATCTGACTAAAGATTTCCACCTGCAGATCCAGTAAAAAGGTAACAGGACCATGATTTAAATCCTATCTTATTTCCTCAATGACACTCTCTCTATAAGCAAAATTCACTTGTTTTCATTAAATAAAATTTTGGGATTTGTGAAATATTTTATCTTTGTAAATGATTACATTTAAATCTGTGAAGTTAACAGCATGTGGTTTGGATTCATCCATGTAGGACAATATCACAAAATTAAAAGGGGAAAGGAAAATTTTCAAATATATTTAAAAGGAGTAGTTAACTGAGTCAAGTGCTGCCAAGACAAGTACAGGAAGAAAGTGATACCAAAATTGATCAAGGAAAAAATCTTTAGTGGAGTTATTAATGACTCAGCTATGTATGGTAACTGCTGGTGTAGGGAGACAGAATATGATGGGAGACAGAATATGATGGGTTGGGAGGAGAATAGGAAGGGAGAAATTGGAGATGAAGATGGAAGAATATGGTTTGTAGCATTTGGTGTGTTCAGTGGAGGGGAGAGAGAACATCAATAAATGAGAAAAATGAATTCAAGAAAGACTTTAAGAACCATAAGACTTGGGCATGTTCAAATATTAAAAGAAAAGAATCTGCTGAGGTAGAAAGATCAAAGTTACTAAGGGGCTGGAGGAATAAGGGAGTTTCCAGGGAACTGGTGGAAAGAATAGCTTTCAATAGGAGAAAGAGACAACTCTCTTTCACTGTGACAGGAAAGTAAGAGGAACAACAGACATAGGTTTAGGATTAGTGGCAGTAAATTGGGGGAGTCTCAAGCTGGTGCCTCACATCTGTCAGGATGGAGGCAGAGTATTCTGTTGAGGAAAAGGTAAAGAAGGATGGAGCCAGGCATTAACAGTTGGAGAGCCACAGTAACAACAAGCATGTATTGTGCTGCATGTTTCAGGCTCTCTGCTGTTTAAGCAAGAGAATTTGAACATTGAACATTTACAGGCAAACAAGGAGAAGTGAATGAATGAGAAAATAGCTATGAGGTTGAAGAATTTCTTAAAAAGAGCATAGAAAAACTTCAAATTATGTCTATGCTGATAGACATAAGTTGCTATGTCTATGCTGATCCAGAGTACAGAATACAGAAGGCTGTTATTAAGGCTAGTACTAAGGATATTTCCTCAAAGAAATCCTATTAATTTCATTGCTATCCTCATTTTAGAGATGAGGATGTAGGTCTTAAATAATCTTTGAGAAGAAAGGGAGATGAGTTGACATTGATGGTGAGGTCAGAAACCATAAAATAAAATTAGCACTAAGCTAATTGATCTGATATCTTTATGACAGCATGTATGTAAACTTCTAAATCAACTACCATAAGTACGACCTGAAAATAGCTCTTAACATATTGTGCTAAAATTATCTGTTTATTTGTCTATTTCCTCACAAGAGGGAAGACTGTTAGTCTTAATCATTCTGATGCTCTGATACCTAATGCAATATCCTAGGCTCATAGTAAACACTTAAAAGTTTATGCTAAATCAACTTAACCTGTTTCTATCCTTTTTTATTTTTGTTTGTTTTCTAAACTCAACAAGTGCTTTCTTCTCTTGGTAAAAATTCCATATTCCAACAATTGTTCCACATACAATTTTCCTCTGTCTTTTCCTGTTCATGCTAATACTTTGTTGCATGAGTTTGATTTTGTTTATATTTGTATCTTTAATCTGTAGTATCCATGAATGAATGCTACAGTGGAGAAAAGTCTAATGTAAAAGTTATTGATTTTACAATGCTTTGTGTTGTAAATTAATAAAAAGTAATAAACTCTTGGGAGATAATTATTATGGTTAAGATATGCTACTCTCAGAAGCAAAGGGTTTTTTTTTTATCAGATTCTCTTAACATAATCATAGGGTAGCAAGGCCTTATTCATAAAAGAACTAACTCAACACTCATTGCAAATGTTTAGTTTACATCTGGCTCCTTCTAAAGTTCAGCAAGTAACTGGGATACTTCTCCATTGTCTGTTAGTTGATATTTGTATATGGAAAGAAAATAATTCTGACATTAGCACAGCCAAAGCAGAAAGACCAGCCCTACCAACAGCTTGACTTTGCCTACCGAGACTTATGACAGATTTCTGATTTCCAGAATTGAAAGATAAAGTTGTGTTATTTTAGCCACCTGGTTTATAACAATTCACTATAGCAACAATAGAAAAATAATCAATGCAACTACATGTTGAAGTTATAAATTAGGACAAAATTAAGAGCAAGATATTAAAAATTTTAATAGAGAATTTTTAACCCTGCCTATGATATAAACTACAAAAGTTCTTTTAGCTTAAACCTGTGAAGATCCATTTTTCTATGAGTTACTGATGACTTAACCACTCATGGAAAATTATCAGCATACAATTACCAGTTTGTGCAAACTTAATAGTGAAAACGTAAGTTCAGGTTAAGTATCTGCTGACCTACGCTACACAACAAGATAGTTCAATTTCACTATTCCTAAGATTACTACACCTTATGTGTCAACTTGTTCTTTTATTGATGACAGGGTCATGATAATATTTATTACCAATTTAGCATTTAGCTTGTGCCACAAATAAGTGTGTATGGGGAAGGAGTAGGAGGATAGCCGGATGGGGTTAGGAGAGAACCATGCCAAGAGATGCTGTATACATATATGGGTGTGTCACTTTGTATCTCACTAATATATAATTATATTGCAGCAACAAAATTCTAAAAATAGTCAATGTTAAGTATGAGTGTATAGAGGTATTTATAATTATTTGTTGATACATAAGCTAAAAAGTTAAATGAGCATTTTGCATATTTTATTTTATTTTACAACATCAGTATATGAGACATTATATTATTATAAAACAGTAAGTAAATGGGATTTTGTTGTAGTGGCAAGAATATCTGACCTAGAAGTCCATGTTTTTTCTCTCTGAGAGCTCAAAGAAGCTACCTGGAAATAACAAGTCTTATTTCTTAGTTTAAGTAAGTGGGTTGGCTAACCTACGATTTTATTTTTGTATCTGCATTTATGCATAAAAATCATTCAAACTTGATTTTTGCTTTTGTTTGGTTTTGCAAAACATGACCTATTCTGGGAAAAAGTGCCCTTTTAGAAATTTGTGCTTTGACCATTGAATTAAAAGGAAAGCTGTGGAATAAAATGATATTCTGTGTCCCAGATTCTATCAAAGGAGACCACCTTCAAGAGTTTAAAATTTGGCAGCAGAAAAGCTTTGCTTTATACCTTACTATGCCATGTCAGAATTTATCTACAAAGCAGAGAATTACGGTTAGATATAGTATGTCCTGTGAAAGAGGTCGTGTATTGATGTTCAGAGTTGATTTAATTAAGTCATGATAGCTATAGTATCATCAGTAGATAAATCCATTGTGATGGATTTATTGGGCGGTAACCTAGAAAGGTCCCTGTGGATATGGCTTTGGAGAATGTGCTTGTGTCTTTGAATGTCTTGTTTTCTCATTTTCTTACTCCTGGCCACTGTGATGTAAGAGCAAATCCCTGTCTCTCTCTCTCATTCATTCTCTTTCTCTCTCTCTCTCTCTCTCTCTCTCTCTCTCTCTCTCTCTCTCTCTCTTCCTCCTCCTCCTCCTCCTCCTCCTCTTCCTCCTCCTCCTCCTCCTCCTCCTCCTCCTCCTCTTCCTCCTCCTCCTTCTCCTCTGTGCCCTGAACTCCATAGACTTATGGCCTAACATGAATTGAGCCCCCTAAAATCTCCAGAACTGTGAGCAAATAAATATTTCTTTCTCTAAATTGTGGTGATCAGGTGTTTTGGATTATAGCAGTGAGTCTGATGACTAAAATACAGATATTTAAAAATCAACTTATAGCCGGGCGTGGTGGCGCATGCTTGTAATCCCCGTGCTTGGGAGGCAGAGACAGGAGGATCACACAGGTTCAAAGCTAGCCGCGCTGGCTTAAGAGACCCTGTTTCCAAAAAAAAAGTATAAAAATAGGTCTGGGATTGTAGCCTGGAGGTAGAAGGATTTCCAGGAATCCCAGCACCACACACAAAAAAAATCAACTTATAAAACAATTTTTTTATTCCTGTTGGACTGAAGTCAAAATGTATCAAGATAGTTCATAGTTTTATACTTCTGACATTGTGGAGTAGATGTTAAATAATAGACCACTGACAAACTGTTAAGTTAATCTTTGATCAATTTGAAGTTAGGTAAAAGAATGGCTTTCTGTTGGATCAAACTCTGTTAAATATTTTAGTTTTCACTGAAGATTTAAAGGTGATGAGATAGGAGAGACTAAAGAATTTAACTTTTGACTCGCCCTTGATACTGCTTTAAAGTGGGCAAATTCATTTAACGCAGGCAAAACTTAGAAATATTGGTATTATGACCAGTTATTTAAATTACTAAACATTTTTCCCCCCAGTACTGGGGATGGAACCCAGGAGCATTCTACCTACGAACTACACACCACCCCAGCCCTATTATTTCTTTTATTCTTTATTTTTGAAGCAGAGTCTCACTGAGTTGCGAAGGACTTCACTAAGTAGCTGAGGCTCTGTGAAGTATGATCCTCCTGTCTTAGCTTCCTGAATGCTGGGACTACAAGCGTGCACCACCACACCCAGCAAAATTACTAAACTTTTAAAAAAAATTCTAGTCACAGTAATTATATTTGAGAAAAATCAGCATTTGGGTGTTTGCCTAATATTACTCTCTAATTTTGTCAAAACCTACTACTTAGTTGGCCTGGTGGCCCACATCTGTAATCTCAGCACTGGAGAGGCTGAGACAGGAGGATCACAGGTTCACAGCTATCCTCAGCAACTGAGACCCTCCACACTTAGTGACACATTGTTTCAAAGTAAAAAATAAAATAAAATAGGGCTAAGGGTATAGCTCAGAGATGCTCCTGGGTTAAATCCTCATAGCACAGAAAATCAAACAAATTTACTATCTAAAATCTCTGAAGGTGTGAGGAATACATGAGTTATGCAGGAGTGGTTTATTTCTCTAATTTCTAGATATATCTTTCTTACTGATTACTAACTCCTGACATCTTTTACTCCCAATATTTATTTGTGGTAGAGGATAATCCATATGTATTTCTGTCAATTAAGTTGATTAATAATTAAACCAGTGGAAAAAGAATACAGGAAAAAGAGAGACACGAGTTACTGGTAAACAGATAAAGTAAAAGTAAAATGTGAAGAAACAGTATTAAAGATAGAAATAAATTCTAGAATATAAAAATTGTTTCTGTTGTGGATAATATTTATGCTTTATCTAGCTACATTTTTCTTCCTCCTTCCATTCATATCTCTTTCTCTCTCTCTCTCTCTCTCTCTCTCTCTCTCTCTCTCTCTCTCTCTCTCTCTCTCTCTCTCACAACATTGGAAATTGAACCCAGAGGCACTTTGCCTTTAATCCCTAGCATTTTTCTTCCTTCCTTCCTTCCTGCTTTTCTTTTCTCTCTTCCTTCCTTTATTCCTCCTTTTCTTTCTTTTCCTTCCTTCCTTCTTTTCTTTCTTAGACAAGGTCTTGCTAAACTGTCAAGGATGGCTTCACACTTGGTGATCCTCCTGCCTGAGCCTTCCAAGTCACTGGGCCACTGTGCTCAGTTCCATTTCTCTTTTAATACAGGCACAAAGAACCATCTAAGATTAAAAAAGAATGATCTTATTTTGTGTTAATATAAAATATTAGAAACATTAACAAAGGTCTTATTTTAAGAGAAACATACATTAGGATTTAGTGGCAGCCAGAATTCTAAGATAACTCCTAAAAGTGTCTGTACCTGGTATGCAGGTGTCTTCTCCCAGTCACTCAATTACACACTAATCTAGGTGTTGCTGTAAAAATATTTTACAAATGCAACTAGGGTCCCAAATTAGGGAGGTCCTGATTAAAGGGTATAATCAAAGGAGACCTTAAAAGGGTGTGAACTCTTTCTGGAATGAAATTGGATGCCTGCTCAGGTTTTGATAAGGAAGAGATTCTGCCTTGTTGGGCTTGAGTATGGAGGAGATAACATGGCAGAAAGTATTGAATGTTTTCTAGGAGCTTGAAATTGCTACTAAACTATAGCTAGCAAGAGGGGACCTCAGCCCCATAACTACAATAAACTTGATTTTTTTCAATAATCTGAGCAATCTTTAAGTGGATTTATTTATCTTAGCTAGGTGTGATGGTACATGCTTGTAATCTCAATATTTGAGAAGCTGAGACAGGAAGATCACAGGTTTGCAGGCAGCCCCAGCTACTTAGTGAGGCCCTCCACAACTTAGTGAGATCCTGTTTCAAAATAATGAAGACAAAATAGAGCTGGGGTCTACCTCAGAGGTAGATGCCCCTAGGTACAATCCTCAGTACTGCAAAAAACAAAAGCAAAGTAGGTTTATTCCAGATCCTATAAATAAATCAGTCTGGTGACAGCTTGGCTATGAGTCTCTGAACAGCAAACTCAGCCAAGATACTCTGGGACTTCTGACCCACAGAGTGGGGAATATTAAGTGCTTTAAGCTGACAAGTTTGTGATAACTTGTTACATAGCAATAGGAAACTAATACAAATTTAAAAAAACCAAAAAAATCTCATTCCTTGTTGCTTATGCTGACAGTGTTTTGAAATTTACACTATAGAAGACAGTGTTGGCTGTTTTCTAGTCAAAATTTATCTCTTATTCATGTGATCACTACAGACTACTTAGGAATTTGGCAAATGAATTATTCATAGCACTTAATATATTTGTTAAACCTCTGTATTTCTAGGCCCTAGTATCTTAACCACTTTAGTCCTTTTGTATAAGGCAGTTCATTCATCCCCATGATTATTTTCACTGGTCTTTTAAGAAATTTTTTTTTCTGAAAATCCGTGATAAGACCTAAATAGGAATGAATGTTGTAGACAAAGCAGGATTTTGTGCTAAGTCAGAGAAGTCTTCTGAAGTAAATAAAGCTGGAAAGCAGTTTCAGGGGGTTATTTGTAGCATAAGTAGCATTTTTAAAGCACTTTCTATTGTGCTTTGAGAAGGAAGTGGTCTATACAGGTAGACTTTCTTTAGATTATAAAGTGACTATTTCAAATCTAAAGACTAGTATTAAAAGTAGATTCTAAAAGCCATTATGGAAACTTGAGAAGATACCTCTTTAATCCATCTCTCGGGGAAAAAGACAAGATTTGGTCAGTGTTAAGTCTTCTATTTGTTCACTTTGCAAAGTTAACACTGAAGCCTGGAGGCCTATTTTACTCAGGTTTTCTTATGTGACCAAGATACCAGACAAGAACAACTTAAAGCAGGAAAGATTTATTTGGGCTCACAGTTTCATAGGTTTTAGTCCATAAAGCCAATTCTGAGGCAGAAACTATGGTGGCAGCAGGGCACATGGTGAAGGGATTGGGCTCTCACATCATGGTGGCTGAAAGGAGAGAGAGAGAGAGAGAGAGAGAGAGAGAGAGAGAGAGAGAGAGAGAGAGAGAAGAGAGAGAAAGAGGGCTTTGTGGACCATATATATAGTGCCCAGGACCAAATTTTCCAGGGGCTCACCTCCTCCAGCCATGCTCCATGGATGAATCTTACTATGTCATGCTTTGAACACGTGAGCTTTAGGGACGCATTTAAAATCTTAACTATACCAAACACTTGGCTCCTGGGGATTCTCCTCCACAGGGTTTCTTTCATCGCAGTTTTAGTTTATGACTATACCTTGAAGTGATTCTTGATAAAGAGATGTCTCTTAGCTCAATGCAAGCTGATTCAGTCTAAAAAACCAAAACCCAAAGGAAACCCAACCACTTGAAACTTCATGTCTTAAAGGAGAGGTACTAAATAAACAAAATAATCAGTAAACCCCACAAGCTTGTTTCTGGTCCAGTTCAGTTCCTTGGTTGAAGCTGTGGTTGGCACACTGGAGGCACTCAAGCAGAGTCTGGTGGGTGCTCAGATCAGGCTCCTCCGTGACCTCTCAACCTGGCTTACATAATTTTCTGGGAAAAATCACAGGACTAGGCATTTAGTGATACTGATGTCTACTACTTATTTCAGTGACAGGATAAAAATCAAACACTGCAAAGGAAAAAGGTGCATGGGATGAAATCTGGAGGAGACCAAACACAAGTTTCCAGAGTCTTCCTGCTGGTTACATAGTATGTTCTTAATGATCCTAGGAATGAATTTTGACCATACATGGAAAATGCCACTTTCCAGGGAAGCTTATTAGAAGTACATTTACAGGGTTTGTTGCTCATCCAGGCAGGCTTTGTCCAGCATTCCAGACTGCCAGAAGAAAAGCAGGTATTTTATAGAAACCATACGGTTTGCAAGTTACACATAGGAGCCACTCTTTTCACCTAGGATGGTGATAACCCTTCCAAAATCTAAATTCCTGATGCCAATGAAGGCCAATTTTACAAACAGACTTGTCTAAGAATGATGGTCTCAGGCACGCTGAATTAACTCTTCCTTGCCTGATGTAAAAATAGGGAGCTGAAGTCAAAGACCTATCTAGTGTATACTTGGTCAGTACCCTTAGGAAGAGAACATGTTGACTGATAACTAGAAAAGACATTTGAAATATTTTTTAAATGTTTTAGCCAACTTCAGCCAATTCAAGGACCATTAAATATGTTTCAAATAAGAATAGGGTCTGTGGAAGATTAAAATAAGGTAGTCCTGAAAACTTTAAATAAGCCTCTGGCTCCCATAGACTCATTCATTAGTTAATTCAATGACTTTTTATAGATTACTATATATACTCTAAGTACAAAATATGGCTTTAGCAAGAGAAAAATATCTCTATCCTCTAGGACTGATATTATAGTGAGAAGAGACAGGCAAATATGAAAAATAAGTACTAAAATAAAAAATACAGCAGGGAAGAAGGACAAGAAATGTAGGATGGATGAAACATGATTTTATTTTTTTGTGTGTGGGTTTGGGGATGGAACCCAGAGGCATTGGACCTCTGAGCTACACTCCCTGCCCTATTTTTTTATTCTTTTGTTTTGAAACAGGGTCTCACTGAGTTGCAAAGGGCCTCACTAAGTAGCTGAGTCTGTCCACGAACCTCGATCCTCTGGTCTCAGCCTCCCAAATGCTGGGATTACAAGCGTGCGACACCACACCCAGCTGAAATATGATTTTAAATACTGTGCCTTGGGAGGACCTTCTTGATAAGAACTTAAACAAAGGCTTGAGTAGGTGAGAGGCTGAACCATGCACACAGAAGTAAAGCTTTTCAGACAGACAGAACCACTAATTGAGACAAGAGTATAAACTGTATGGTTAAAGGAAGAAAACAGGTAGTATACCTAAACTAGTCATTCAGAAAGAAGATAAAATTATGGAAGAGCCAGAGGGTGTTAAAGCCTCAGAGAAATTTGTAAGAATGTTGGCTTTTATCTAGGCTTTTACCTAGCTATTGGGGGATTTTTAGTAGAAAAGTGATAAGATACTTTGTTAAAAAGATTACTCCAGATGCCAGAATATATTATGTATGGTGTAATGGTATCGAGAGAGACCAGTTCAGAGCTAGCTCATTGAGATGATCATGGTGCAGATGAAGGTGATAATTTGGACACGGTGTTGTTTACAGGCCAGAATGACTGGCAATGGGGATGGGAAAATAACTATAGAAGAGTTCACCAGGAGAATATAGTTTTAGAAGATTAGTAAAGAAAATGTTTTCAAGAGGAAGAGCTCCTTAAGCCTACCGGATGCTAATAGGTCAAGCAAAATATAGGATAACCACTGGATTTTTTTTTTCTTTTTGAGGAAGTGATGAACTTGAGAGGAGCAGTTGCTTTTCCTTTTTCTTTCTTTCTTTTTGGGGGGCGTTTGTCAGATTCATGCAGCTGCTATAAATGGAGATTCACTATATCCGCTTACATAAAACCTCCAAGAACAAGACAGGTTCCTTTGATTGACTTTCAAATGGGCCTTAGATAGTTTTATCTTTCTTACTGTGTTGGATTGCTACTGTTCATTTGGTGCAGAATTTATTGGAAGCAATCTTCTGACATAGGCTTTCACTGTCTCAAGTAGCTTGGGTTTTCACTTCTAGGTTCCTTAGAGAAGAATCGGATTTTTCACTCAACTTTTCATACCAGAATATATAAACCAACCGTAAGTCACCACCACTCTTAGAATGACTTCCTTTTGACTAGATTCCCAGGTGTAGCTCAGTGGTACAGTCTGCCTCACCTTTGTAAGGCTCTGTGTTTGGTCTCCAGCACTCTAAATTAAATTAAATTAAAAATAATATAAAAATAGTTCAGATTACATTTCTATGGTCATGTGGTCACCTATGGTTGGTTGGAGTGATGAGAGTTGGAATATCATGACAGAAACTATTAGTAAGAGACAGAAAATGTCATAATATCTGTTGAGATATTAAGAACAACCCAGGGACATTTTTGAACTTTCATCCTTTTCTTACTATTTTATTTACTTGTAAGATGAGTTGCTGGATAAGCTAACTTCACTCCTAATTCTTTCCCTGCCCCATCATGCCTTTGGAACTGTAGGGTTTCTACTCATTTGTTGATAAACCCCAATTGACTCTATTCATCTAATTCTAAACTGTATATGGTTATTACAATTTGTAGATGTATTTGACCAGGTGTTTTTGTAGCAGATAATAAAGATGATGCCTCTGTCTTTGTTAATGAAATGTATGACCTGTCTACCACCATTCAGCTTACTTTATTATTATTATATTATTTTTTTGGTACTAGGGATTGGACATAGGGGTGTTATACCTCTGTTATATATCTTTTTTTGTGGTACCAGGGATGGAACCCAGGGACTTTTACCTCTGGGCTATGTTCCCAGACCTAATTTTATATTTTATTTGGAAACAGGGTCTCACTAAGTTGCTGAGAGCCTCACTAAGTAGCTGAGGCTGGCTTTGAACCTGAGCAATCCTCCTCTCTCAGCCTCCCAAGTACTGAGGTTACAAGAGTACGCCACCACGCCAGGCTTTGTGCTATACCTTTAGACTAATTTTATTATTTATTTTGAAAAAGATCTAAAATACTGCATGCTGACCTTGAATCTCTGTTCCTCCTGTCTCAGCTTTCCAAATACTGAGATTACAGGTGTGGGCCTGGCTCATCTCCTTTTAATGCAGGAGGAGCAAAAAATCATCTTTAAAATATGTATATGTATATTTAACATTTTTCTTTACCAATAAATTTTTTCTTTATTCTTGATTATATTATAATATATTGACCAAATTACTCTTTAGTAACATTTTTATAGTACTAATCTTAAACTTTAAGCACTATGTTAAAGGAAAAAATAGATACAACTTTTACTGAGAATAACTTTTACTGAGAAAACTAGTTTTTAATTCTTAATAATCATAAATTGGCATGGACAATTGGCTGAAATCACTTTTAAATAAATGTATAATTCAGGTAGTGATTTGAACCAACTTAAAGACTTTATGTCTAGTGTTAAATCATAATAATTTTTAAAAATTTTTAAGAAGCTTTTTAGAAAGAGTTCTTTTACCAGTTACATTTATAAATATTAGTTTTGATTATCTAGAACACTTCTTATGCCTTCACTATTGGATTTTTAACTTTTGATACTGTAAGTCTCTAAAATTGTAACCTTTAATTACTGGAACATTCTTGAAGACTTTAGGCTACAATTAATTGACCTTTACATTTTAAGGAAACTTCTTTACCTACTAAGAATAAAGTGATAGAGAAGAATATTAAACCACAAGACAGAAACTTTAGTTTGAAGTTTTTGTATTAAATATAGCTGCAGCGAGTACGAAGTTGTGATACTGCATCGTATATATCATCCTTATTTTATACAATGGCTACTAAATATGTAGCCTACTAAAGTTCAAAAAAGGGAAGGTTTTAAATATGGATATTATCCCCAGAGATCCAATTACTTTAACCATTAACAATGGATATCTTAGTTAGGATAGGTCTTCCTAGGCTGTCTAAACAAAGGAGTACAGGTAATTTTTTTAAACATCCTTTTATTGGTTCATTGTAATTGTACATCAAAGTATAATTATGAGGTTCAGAGTGATAAGACCATACATGAACACAGCACTTGATATGTTTCTCTTTGTGTCTATCAGAAAAGATATGACATCTATGTAAATTGCTCTATGTAGATTGATGATACAATTTTGCACTTTTCAAATAGACTAAAGAGTTAAACTTGAGGAAGATAGTACCTGTCTGAACAATTATGAAAGATATGGATAAGTTACTCTTGTCATTTTAGAACCTAAGAATTTTGGTGTGGACAAGAACTTTGAAAAAACATCTACTTACTTGATTACCAGTAAAGAAATATGTTGAATATAGTTTCTGTGGCTTTTTCTATCTTGCATGTTAAATGGCTGAGAAAGGGCCAAACCTGATCAATTTCTTGATTCCCTGTTTCCTATAGAGGGAAGCTAAAAGAAAAGCTTTAGGGTGAATTTGTAAAAACTTTATATTTTACCAGAGAAAGTAATCATCTTCTGCCCTTATAAATATTTGCAGAACAGGCATAATGAAAAGAAAGTCATACTTTTATGTAAATAGAATCAAGTCTGAATTTAAAACATCTATGAGATAGTCAAAACTGTATACTACATATTTGCTGATGTTATGGAATTAATGTTAATTTAAGTACCATGATGGTATTGTGGCATTCAAAAGAATCCTTATGGAGATACATAGTGAACTATTCACAGATAAGAGGCAAAGTAAAAATAACTAAATTCATAAAGAATTTAAGAGAAGGTTTTGCAGGAGAGTAGTGTGCTTGACTGAGATCTTGGCAGTTAGAAGCTGTGCCTGCTGTGTAAGGGCCTCCAGGGAATTCACTACCCTGGTGGGCTCAGCAAGGAGCTGGGATCCGCTTCTCAGCTTCCCATATTCACAAAGTTATTTTTATATATCAGACTCTGGGGAATTGATTGAAACTCTCCAAGCTTACCAGTTTATTAATTCATAGTGGGAAACTTCATTTCCGATAGTAGAAATAATTATATCTGCTACTCAGGGCTATACCTTTGCAGTATCAAATTACCTGGGAAATGGAATTGGAAATCAGAAAGTTTCCTCATGAGCATGATGCTACAGCCAAAGGAGCTGGTTAGATTCTGAGATGTTTCATTCATAAGCAGAACTGCCAGGGGACTTGCTTTTGCTGCGTTCTCTATCATTCCTTTCTGAAAAAGAATTTCCGTGGTAAAGGTGCTTTCCCCTTAACAGGCCCTCCAATATATTGAAATGATTATTCTCCAAATCCCATTGTTGGTTACCAAGAATGTCCATGACCTTATGCTAGACAAGTTTAATGCAAAAATTTCAAGGTTATATCAGACTGGTCTTCTGTAATTTAATTCTTGGTCATGTAATTTGGTTATTACCTTATGATTACCATGAATATCATCATAAAATTATCTGTCTTACCTGGTATTTCCAGTGCCTGACACACAGGAGAACAGACACCAGCAAAATTTGGCCAGTACTAAATTCGACTGAAGCCCGATTTATATAGGCATGAAGTAAGAATAGTTTTTATCCTTGTAAGTGATAGGGGGAAAAAAAAGAAGAAGAAGAGCTGGGCATGGTGGCACGCCACTGTGATCCCGGCTATTTGGGAGGCTGGGCCAGGAGAATCACATCCTTGGGTCCAGCCTGGGCAACTTAGTGAGACCCAGTCTCAAAATTTAAAAATAAATAAATAAACAACCCAATATAAATAAATAAATAAATAAATAAATAAATAAATAACTGGAGATGTAGATCAGTGGTAGGGTATCATCCCTAGTACCATCACCCAAAAAATTCAAAAGAAGAAGAAAAGTTTATGAAATGAAAATTATGTAAAGTTCCAATTTTAGTGTCCATAAATAAAGTTTCATAGAAACACATTTAACACAGCCATTTTTTTTTAGAGTTGAGTATTTGCAACTGGAACTATGTGGTCTGCAAAGCTTATATATCTGGCCCTTTAGAGAAAAAATGTCTGATGGCTATATGGAAGATAATTAATACCCATTTAATAAATTAAAGCTTCTTGGGGAGTGGGTTAGTTTTGCAAAAACTACCTTCATTTAGATGTTGGGTAACAACTTCTAATTATAAAGGAAAGATACTATTCAGAGTATCTGAAAAGACTGTATATTTGTTTTACTAATTCATTCATTTAGTCAATATTTATTATATGCTTACAATAAACAATTATGGCTTATTACCCCAAGTAGAAAAATTAAATGGTCAAATTCAGGTCTAAATTTTAGGAGTCAATGTGATAAAGAAAAATGTTTTCCCTTGTAAATTACTCCAAGCAGGACTATGAAAGGCAGCATTAAGCAGAGTAGACCGCAGGTTTGGCTCAGCTTGTTTTAAGTTTTAGCTGGTTTGATCGTCTACAGTTCCAAAATTCATGGAGCAGTTTGCACAGTCTGCTAAGTTAGCAACACCTGCTCTGTCAATGTTCATCAGTTCGTTTAACAGTAGGGTTGAGGAGGGAGGGGAGGGAGTGAGGTAGGTCTGAAAATCTGGCAAATCACAATCACATGAGTAGGGCCCATTAATGTTTGACAGAGTCCTATCAACACTAAAAATCACACATTTAGTGTTCCTGCATATATTTAGAGTAGTTTACCATTTCATTTCATTTATAGAATCAAACATGATTTTAGTGCCTATTATCTCTGCTTTCAACTAGAAATTCATGTAATTGAAAGTAGGCTTTCTTTAGGGAAGAGTTTCAATTCTACATTTACTCCTAATTCCTTAAACTTCCCAGCCATCAAACATATACTTGGAGCTTTGGAAAACATTTTTTTTTTCAACTGAATGTTGGATGTTTCCATTATCTGTAGAGCACTCTTTAATCCTATCCAGTCTTCAGAGCAGCTGAAGTTTTGTTTTATTTTACTTAAACCAGACCATATCTTTCCTTTGCTTACAATTTTTTAATGGTTTCCTATTACATTTACAATGAAATCTAAATTTGTAACCTTGGCCTGCAAGGCGCAGCATGACTTGGTTCCTGCCTGCCCACCCTCTCATTCTCTCTCCTCACCCCCAGGTTGCTGTCACCCTGGTCATCTTGGAACATGGCAAGCTCTTGGCAGCCACAAGGATTGGTGCTCCCTGTTCTCTTTTTCCATGATCCTTCTGACTGTGTCGCATCATTTAGATCAGAGTTTAGAGGCCAACTCTTCATGGGTTATTTTCCTTCATCCTACCTAAAGTAAGATAGCAGAGTTTCCCTCTCCCCATTGTCAAAGGCAAAAAATACACATGCACTGGACAAATTAAAGTGAGTCAAGAAAGACTTAAGATTTTTTTCAATAGGGAAGATGATTGAACTTAGTGAAACAAAAGACAGGAGAATGTTTTTACCACTAGGATGAACCAGTAGAACAATACTGGAGGTCACTGGAGGGGAGGCTGTCAACCTGAGTAGGCCATCTGTCTTGCTAATTGGCACACAAGGTTCGTACCTTCCCACAGAGATTGGGGGATAGGGGCCCTATTATTTTTGATCATTATATTTCAAGGGATGTCCTAGGTCCTTGAGAAAGACATTTCTGCCTAGGTAGTAAAACTGCCCAAAAGGTTGGAGGAAGACTTACATATCAAAGGAGCAGATAAAATATTACAATAGCAAGTTCTCTAAGGTACCTAAGAAAAGGAAGTTGGAAGCTCTATAGCCAGAAAGAAACCTGTCTAAAGTTTACTCTGACTGAGGGAAAGGTTATGGAGACATCGGTCACTATTTGTTCTATGATAGCACTCCTGTTACTTCTTGTATACGATTTATAAAATATTTATTTGTTTCATTGCATTACTTTTCTGTCTGCTGCACTAGAATAAGAAGCATAGAAAAGGCCTTCCCTATTCTTTGCTATATCTCACTAGGACAGTGCTTAGAGCAGAGAATATGCCCCCAAAATATTAGCTAAATGAATGAGCAGCACAGGAACAGAGGTAAGTGGAGTCTTGGAGTGTGTATCCTGAGAATAGATGATGTTCACAATTGGGTTGCTCCATATTTTTCCATGTCATATCTGCTGCTGAAGTGAGAACTTGTATTTCTTTCTCTGTTTGTATTTGTGATGAACTTGTGCCCATTTGAAGAGTCAGAGAAGGTTAACATAATCAGACACGGTTAAGCAAGTTTCACTCCACAGAGACATAATGTCAGAGTTAAAACCTCTAGATCCCACCAAAACTTGAAATCACCAAGGATTCAATGTGACTTTCATAATTAAACTAACTAGATTATAAACATCCAAGTTGTAATATATCCCTTTTATGCAAATGTATCAGTTAGGAGCAAAATGCGACAGTACTGGAAAATCATGTTTTTCATGAAAAACAAGGATGACTCATTAGGCATGCATCCCACAAAAAAGTCTGTTTTGTAGCCAGAGAGCCAAGAAAACACAGATCAGATTTCATTTCTGAGAAAAAAAAATGTATTAGAAACATTGGTCCTGGATGACAGGCTCTTGAAAGCTGATATAATCAATCAGAAAATTATGACATTTTTTGCTTAAAGTTAATTGTACTCCCAATTGCCTTCAAAAGATCATGATTTTATGGTAATGAGATAACATTAATGTTAAAAATTCAGGTCACTTATAGTAAAGTTTTAACAAGAAATATAAAGCCAGTTAAAAATAAGATGTTATTTTAAATTAAATAATTTCCATGCATCCTATTTTGTTTCTTTAAACAAACAATATATTTGATTGGGGGTGAAGCACAGCCCTTAAGATATAAAAATCTTTAATTTTTTAAAAGTTGACAGCTTAGTCATGTAATTGTTTAAGCATATACAAAGTGATTTAGTCCAAATGGAAAATGTATAAATTTTTAAGGTATATTCAATATTTTTCTTAATATGTAAAGAATTTCCTCCCCTAAATACAAATATCCTCAGCTATTCTGGAATCTACTTCTCTTTATGCATATTTGATAATAGAGTTCACCCTCATTCTTTATTTGGGGAACCATCTAGGTATAAAAGTTTTGTTTATGTTCTTATCAGAACAAAAACTCACTGTATCAAGGCATATCAAAATATACAGGACAGTAATTCTGGTACTTGGAAGTTAAGCTACTTGTTCTGTGTTGTCTCCCTAAGACATGGTGTGAGGGAGTTGAGCAGAATGGAAGAAATGTCTGGGCAGTTGGGCAGCAACTCTTCTCTGTTTCTGGAAATCAAAGTAGGCAACCCGTGTAGGAAAAGTGTGTGTAGGATGGGGTAGTTGGGAAAAGCAGGTGTAGAGGCAGGGATTAACAGGCACTGGCAAGCCAAGAATCACGTTTGTATTCAACAAATGTAAGCACTCTAAATGGTGCTGAAGTCTTTTTACGTGTACTATCCCTGAATAATCCCTATGGATACAATTAGGTTGTATGGTGGTTGCCCCAGATGTCTTCTCGTTTCAGATCTCCTCTCAGATTATCCTTAAAATTTTTACCTGACACCTGCCCTCAGGCATCTCAAATACTCATCACATTACATAAATGGAACTCTGACTCCTTCACACTCCACCCTCCCCAAGCTGTATCTACCTGCTCCTCCACCACCACAACATATCCTTCCACCTCTGCATTCTAGACAGTTTTTCAAGCCTGAGCAGCATTACTCTGGATTTCTTACTTTCTCTTTCAATGCTTCCATTCAGGCATTTGGTGCATTCTGCGAAATTAGTGGCTAAATATATTTTGAATCTTTCTTCTTCTCTCCATCCCTGTTTGCCTTCATCTTGGTCCAACGTTTCGATATTTCTTACTAGAATTACTCCTAAATCCAGGTCTTATGGAAATTCTTTCCCCACACAAAAGTGCTCTTATCAAAATCCAAATTGCATAATGCTACTTTCTTGCTTAAAATACTGTAGTGCTCTTCCATTGTACTTAGAGAATATCCAAGGTTCTTACATCTCAAGACTGCCTAGCCCTATATACCTTATGCCCCTTGCTCTTTTGTGCTTCCCAATCACTGTATTTCCATTACTGGCTTTTAACTTCACAAATACAGCACGTCTGGCCTGATTTGCATATGATCTCTTCTGCTGAGCTCTCCCTGTCTCTTTCAACATTTTCCTGATAGATAGCTTTGTTCTTTTCCTTCAAACCACAGCTTAAATATCTCCTCTCAATGAGATCTGCCTTCATTATTCTACCCAAAAGAGAATCCTTCTTTACTAGTCTCCATTTCTCTCTCTCTCTCTTTTTATCATAGAGTAAGTTGAAATAATTCAGTGACTTATTTCCTTTTTATGTTTATGCCTTATATAATGTAATGTCTAAAAGTCCAAAGATCTTGTTGACCTTTTTTACCATCTCAGCTTTAGGACCATTCCATCCATTTTCACTATCCCATCTATAGGGCCTTGTATATAGGAAACTATCAATATTTTAATTAATAAATGACTCTTAGGGTTACAGATCTGGATGAGATGCATGCCTAGTCTGAAGCTTATAATGCTGGATAAGCAAGAATATCACACACACACACACACACACACACACACACACACACACACACACACACACCTGCCAAGAAAGAAAGGTGAATCCATACTTTGCTGATGTAGTATAGAGGTTTATATAAAGTTTTGAGAATGTCAAAGCCACCCAAACTGTATAAGGAGAAAGCACATGAAAAAATGTGGAGAAAGTTGGGACTATTTAACTAGTGCACTGGCATTTTAATAGAGGAGAAAATACTCTGTGACTAGGATTCAGAGTTGGAGTGACTTCTTGTCCTGCCCCTCTCTCTGCCCTTTCTTTGGTCTGGTAAATATGTTTGTACAGGAAGTGAAATCTATGGGGATGATACCCAGGCAAAATATTACAATTCTGATTTCTTTTCCCTAAACCTGCTTGAATCTTCTTTGTCTTTAGAAAATTGGCTAATGAGAGGACAGTAGTTACTTCTAATTTAATTAATTGATTTCCATTTAAAACTTCACATTTGGTTATTCTTCTTGTCTCAGAAACAAATATTCTTTCAAATGATTTTCAAGTTTGGGAATTGTAGACTCTTATTTCTAGTTGGAAAATCAGGCATGGAATTCAATCTCTTCACTTAACACTCTCTCCTCCTCTCTCCCTCTGCTAATATATTTTATAAACATTAGCATTTGGTGTGAGGACGTGGTGGAATCTTTCTCACCAGTGCCACTGCCTGCATATTTTACCCACAGTGTGACTACATACCGGATATCTTCCTCCCACTTTAACTACATTAGTGTATTTTTTGAAACCACTTAATTTTATGTGGCATGAAGTTAGGTACCTGATTATATATGTTATATAGATATAACTAGTACATTATATATGACAGTTATCCCTGAGACCAATGAAAGATATTTCCTGTGAGTAAGTGCTCTGGAGGGATCAAGTCAGTTTTCCAAGTCAGAGATTCAGTCACTGACAAACCCTAAAGGTATTCCATGATGTGTTTTCTAGACTTTTCAGAAATTATTTGAAAATCCACAAAATAGCCAAATAGGTCTTGATTCCCTTAGTTATCAAGGCCTAATATGACATAAAATTTGTGTGGCCAAGGTTAAAGCTCATAAACTCAGGTATGCAATAATTTTTATTACTATTTATGTATTTGTTTTTGTGGTACTTGGGATGGAAGTCATGTACATGCTACCTCTGAGCTACTTCCCTAGCCCTATATTTTATTCTTGATATTGAAACAAGGTATTACTAAGTTGAAGAGGGACTCACTAAGTAGACGAGGCTGTCTAAGAACCCGCGATCCTGTCTCAGTCTCCCAAGCAACACTACGTCTAAGCTTCTATTATTTATTTTAAAAGCAAAAAATAAGAAATAGGATGCTTTCCCTAATATGTGAAATCTAAGGAGAAATGGGTCATAGGAGGAACTCTAGATGAAAAAGAAAATCCTATAGAGGAGCAAACAAGACAACCTAAATGAGGGGATGGGAGGGGGGAAGAAGGAAATTCTCTAAAATATACAATGGACTTAAACATATCAGAGTCAACCACTAAGCCAAGCATGGGAAGGAGGGATGGAGAGGGATTTGGGTAGAGGCTAAATGGGTGATATGTACATGTGTGTCCACACAAGTTTTTTACCCCAATATGATATATGAATATAATGCACCAATTTTTTTTAAAAAGCTTAGTTCTAAGTCTTCATTTAACTAAAGGAAAAAATTAACTTCAGCCATACTGCCTTCACCTTCCTATGTTGTACAATGTTTCAGTGTTGCAAGAGTGGCTATGTTTTCCCTGCATTACTGTTGCAAAGGCTGAATATTTTTCTGTGTGTGTGGTACTAGGGGTGGAATCCAGGGGCTTTCTACCTCTGGGCTATACTCCCAGACCTATTTCATATTTTATTTGGAAACAGGGTCTCACTAAGTTGCTGAGAGCCTCACTAAGTAGCCGAGGCTGGCTTCAAACCTGTGCAATCCTCCTGTCTCAGCCTCCCAAGTGCAGAGATTACAAGCGTGCGCCACCATGCCTGGCCCTAAGGCTGAACTTTTTTAAGCTCATATTTTTGGCAATTTTATCACAAATCAACTGGCTATGGGTGAGGTTTTGACTTTGTATCTTCTACTCTATTCCATTGGTCTAGGCATCTGTTTTTGTGTCAGTACTATGAAGTTTTTGTCAGTATAGCTCTGCAGTATAGTTTGAACACAGATATCATAATGCCTCCTGCCTAGTTTTTCATTGCTGAGAATTGATTTGACCACTCTGAGTCTTTTGTTCTTTTGATATAAATTTTAGGACTGTTTTTTCTAGTTCTGTGAAGAATGGCATTGATATTTTGTTAAACTATTTTACTAGTGAATTGAAACTATACATCATAGTGAGGTTGAATGTGATTCAAACATACTAGCTCCTGATGTTTTGCTCTCCACATCTCATCATGCTTTCCCTCCTCCCTACATTTGTGAAACCCATAGTAATACCTTTGCTTATTTTCATAGTATTATTTGAACTGCTTCTTTCTTCAAGCCTCCTTCTTCCTCTTCCTAACTCCCTCCCTCAATCTTTTTCTACCACTCTACAAATCTCTCCCTACATTATTTCAAGTCTCTTTATAGAACCGGGCGTGGTGGTGCACACTTGTAATCCCAGCATTCGGGAGGCTGAGACAGGAGGATTGCGGTTCATGGACAGCCTCAGGTATTTAGTGAGACCCTCTGCAACTTAGTGAGACCCTGTTTTCAAATAAAGAATAAAAAATAGGGAAGGGGGTGTAGCTTGGAGGTCTAATGCCCCTGGGTTCCATCCCCAGATCCGCAAGTAAATAAATAAATAAATAATAAAGTCTCTTTATATTTCTTATTTTATATGTAGCTTCCACATATGAAAAAAACCCACAAAACTCTTGACCATCTGAGACTGAATGTTGGTATTTTGATAAAAACTGCATTGCATCTACAGGCCATCAACTCAGATGTCCACCAATAGATGAATAGATAAAGGAAATACAGTATACACACACAAAGGAATTTGACTCTGCCAGAAAAATGAACAAAATTATTTTGCAGGAAAATGGATGGAACTAGAGAATATCATGATGAAAATCAGCCTGTCTCATAAGGTCAAGGGTTACATGTTTTCTCTCATAGCTGGAAGCTAGAAAGAAAATAGAGAACAAAAGAGACTTCAGATAGATGTGGAGAGAAAGCAATAGAAGAGTGGAAGGAGTTTGAGAAAGAGATTGGGGGGGGGGGAGGACCGAGGGAGGAAACAGTTTATATTATGCTTTGGTAATACAGAAAGGTATTACTACTGGTTTGGGTAGGATGTATGGTGAAGAAGAGGAAGTAGTAATGTGGGATGTGGAGAGAAATAGACTTAAGAGTGGTGTGCATGTTTGTGCCACAGTGAACCTTACTATGATGTAGAATTGCAATGTATTAATAAAATTATAAAAAAAGGCACCAAGCCTTTGAGTCAGCTTCCTTCACGCCACTTTACAGTTTGAGGATTCTCGCTGTCCTCCACCCTGTGGCCTCTCAAGGCTGGACTTCCTCTGACTTTCCCTGCCAGGACACCTGTCCTACTCTCTTCAATAGTGTACTGTGTTGTCAAAAGACAAGTCACTGACTACAGACTTTTGTTTTTTAATCCTGAGCCCAATTTCCTGAAGCAAGAAGGAATAGAGACCACAAAGATAAAAACAAACGTCTTTCAACTTTAGTTTTCATGTAACTAGAATAGACTTAGCTCATGGAAATGCAGCTGGCCCGCTCTTGAAACTGTGGTGAGGTGAATGGTGCATGCTTTGTCTTTCATCCATACATCCTTCTAGAATATATTTATGGAGTGCCTAATATGTGCTGGGCTGAGCACTTGAGACCTAGGATGCATCATTGAACTTAGCAGAGTAGTAAAATGTTTCCTCTTATAATGTTAACATTTCAACAGGGAAAGAGAGAGATAGTTCACAGCATGGCATGATTGATAAAGTCTATGGGGGAAAAGAGAGGATTAGGGGTGATGAGCCTTCTTACTTCTTGAAACAGTGCTTCCAACTTGCTTCTTGTGTCTAGAATAACCTCTATTTCTCCTTCACACTAACATCAGAGATCCTTTACCATGTTTAGGATCCTTTACCATGTTGAGGTTTGTTTGAAGGGAGAGAGCCTTTGTGGAATTATAAATTGTTAGGTTAAGAAAAACCTGAGCTGAATTACTGCTCAGAATATTTACAAGAGAAAAAATATTTTCAAGTAGAAACCTGAGGATCCAAAAGGAGATCCTGCAAGGGAGACACTAATTATTACGTTTGATGCTTCGTCTTCATAGTTTAAGAAAAGAAGTAGTCATGTTCGTTTATGGATTGAGTTAATTTTTTTTCTGCCTAATTGTTTATTTGATTCTTTAGTTAGTGTTTTGCTTTATATATTAGAGATCCCAGGTAGTTTTGCCTTGCAAAGACCTCTGCAGAAACCTAAGAAACAGAGCAAGTCGATGTTCTGAGAATAATAAAGAAATTAGTGCTGTGTCTTTTAGGGTAAATTAAATTAACAAAATAATCTTCTGGGGGACAGAAAGCCAAATCGTGACCAAGTAGTCAAATAAGTAACACTGTGAGAGGCAGGATTAAGCCTGGTGGCCAGGGCAAATCCAATATTCAGAATAGTTGGTAAGGGTTGATTCCTGTAGTTAGAGTCCAGCTCCTTCCATCACTCATTCTTATGAGAGCATATAATGCTCTCATCATGTTCACATCAAACAATTCAGGATCAAGTTTGTTATGGTTTAGATTTAGAACGTCCCTCTAAACTTCACAGAAATAAGGTAGAAATATTGGAAATGCGGCTTGGTTACTATGTAGGGGTCCCTGGAATTGTGTCCTTTGGGATTATATAGCCTTTCTCTTCACCCAGCTCATCCTCTGCCTTCAGCCTCCATGATGTAAGAGGGTAAATGAAATGACTGTGATCTCTCCATATCTCTGCTTCCTGCTGTCATGCTCTGAGATCCAGACCCTGGCCTCACACGAACTGAACCTGGAACCTCAAAAAAACAAAACAAAACAAAACAAAAAACGATGAACACATGAGAATATTTTCTTTGCAGAATAAAAAAGTCATTGGAAGAAAAAAAAGAGAGAGAGAGGTGGGAAACCATTACTCTGACAAGAAAACACATGTTTCCAGTATTGGCCATCCCATGATAAATTATTTCATATTCACAATCCGATGTCAAAATCTGAATACTTGTCTATCAATAGAAACTATGAGGCAAAGTTAGCTGTTTTACACTGCCATGTAACTGTTCTGATTTACATCAATAAATCATGTAAAAATCTTTCAAAAAATTAAAAAGCAAATATGCTAAAAGTTTCATAGTGAAATAAGTCATACACCAAAATCACAAAGCACTTAGTTTTGTGCAATATGAAGAATCATAATAAAATAAATACATACAATTTTTATTTGAGTGGAGAAATAAAGTACTCTCAGTACCTTAAAAGTAAAGGAAAAAAAAAAGCATGAGAAAGTAAAAAAGAATATCCTGAGCAAAAAGAACTTCTTTCCTCTAAGTTGTATGATCAATTGCTTTAGATTAAAATAGTGAAAAAGTTGACTAAGAGAACGTCCAAGACTGTATAATTCTTCTTAGCATATAAAGCAAGATGTAAGGATTTTTATGAACTTACATGTCATATGTCATTAGCACTTTAATCACGTGTAATGACATTTAACTGTTTTTACCTCTCTTGCTTTAATCTTTAATTACATTTCTTAAAGTAAGAGAGTTTGCCTTATTGATTTTTTGTCTTCTTTACCTTGATTCTTTCATGGAATTCATGATGACAACATTTTTTCTAGCTGTTTTTCTTATTATATTGATGGATATATATTAGTGTAACAAAAGCCCCCTCCCCAAGCTCGATAGTTATACATGGGTATTCCTGGTAGATAGGAAATCTCCGCCATGTGGTAATTCAGGTAATTCTCCATCTTGTGGTTTTGACAGCCATTGGGGTTATTAGGTAAAAAGAGGGAAATAGAAGCTAGCCGTGGTGGTGTACACTTGCAATCCTGCATTTAGGAAGCTGTGACAGGATGATACTGGTTCACAGCCAGCCTCAGCTACTTAGTGAGGCCCTTTGCAACTCAGTGAGACTCTGTTTCAAAATAAAGATTAAGAAATAGGGCTGGGGGTGTAGCTCAGAAATAGAATGCCCCTGGTTTCCATCCCCAGTACCAAAGAGAGGCGGGGGGAGGGAGGAGAAATAACACTAGCTATTTAAAAATAACAGCATCAAAATGAAATAATTATATTTACTGAAGAGAGTCTGGGAAATGTAGTTCTGAGTGGATCAATAGCTCACAGCACAGAATCTTCCATATGAAAGGGAAGTATAACAATTTGTTGGCAACTAGCCACCTTTACACATTGTTCAATAGTGTAATAAAAATATTTGTTTCCCTACTCCAGTGTAACTTCTTCATAACAAGTTATCCACTAACTTCTTCAGCTTAATATCAACACTTGATCTTATCACCAGTCCCATAATAACTTATCACCAGTAACATAATAACTTTGTTACTCCTTATTTATCTCTCATATTGTTTATTTACAGGAATGATGCATACTTTGCTTGTAGTCCCATAGAAAGGCATGCCAAGAAGTGGTAGATAGACTAGTTGGTTTTGCTTTGGCAGATATAAAGTGTTCACTCTTAATGAATTATGTATTGGGTACATCAGACCCATTTTAGCTCATTTTCTCTGGATAAAATAGGCCAAGCAGGTAAGACCACACACTGCTGGGTCTGTCTCTTCCACAGAACATCCCTGCTGCATTTCTTTGTGCTACCTACCAATTATGTGGGCATTTACCCTAAAAATGGGAATTCAATAGTTTGTCTTTCTGTGGTCTACTAAAAAGTTATGAAATTAAACAAAGCATCACATGTTTATTTTGATGAAATTTATATTATCATTGATTAATTGTTTTTTGCAGTACTGGGGATGGAACCCAGGGGACATTCTACCTCTGAGCTACACCCCAGCCCAATTTTTACTCTTTATTTTGAAGTAGGGTCTCACTGATTTGCAAAGGGCCTCTCAAAGTAGCCGAGACTGTCTGCAAACTGCTATCCTCCTGTCTCAGCCTCCCAAATGCTGGGATTACAAGTTTGCGCCACCACACCTAGATACCATTGATTAATTTTTGTGACTTATATTTTATTAGATCAAAATTATGTAAAAATTTAAGAATAAATGTAAGATAAAATGTCAAGCAAATGACATTTTCATTGTCATTATTCTCAGAAATGATGGGGACAAGAGGAAAGAATATTTCACAAATGACGATATCACATTTTTATTCAGTTTCAGACTTTTCATCTCATCTTGTTAAGAAGAAAATAAAAGAAGCAATGTAGATTCTTTTCCCTAGACTCAGAGAACAAGATTGCCCCATATTTTTTCCTTTAAATATCATCAGTACAGCCGAATATCCATACATCAATGTGTTCTTTCAAAGTTGCTAGTCATTTGCTAAATTCCTAAAATATTTTATTCCCAAATTCTATGAATGCATACATATTACCAAATCAGTTTGAAAGCTGCAAAGTACAATGCAAAAAGTGAGCAGTCATTTCCATCCTCTGTCAAAATTAAACAAGACATACACTAAGCTCGTCTCCGATTGATATTCATCAAGAGACTTTTATGTCTTCTTGAAAACATCACTATTTCATAATTCCAAAGCATGACTAGACATATGGCATTTATGGTTAAGCTTACCTTCCTGATGGCATTTTAAATTTTCTCAAGTTAATATCATAGGCGATCACACAGCACCTCCATTTATTATGAATTGGTGATATAGTCCTGGATGGTAGACAGGCATGTGTGTTCTGACGGGGTGCTTCTTTATTTTCTGATGTCAGCATTTAAAGTGTCTTGGCTATACTTTCTCCATTGTTATTACAGTGAATTTGATGAGCTTGAGTCTAGTGGGATGGCTACTGTCAGGGGAGCAGTTCGGCTGTATGAAATTACATAAAATAAAACCTGTTTTGGCAATAGCAAGGAATGCAATTGCTCAACAGTGAGATTGCTTAAGCCTGAACAGACGGAAGAAAAATAGAGCAGACTGCTCCACAGATGATTATAAGCAACAGTTAGACCCAAAGATGGGTGGTTTGATCCGAAGAGAATTAAAGAAGCCATTTGCATCACATGCTGGAACAGTTAAGCCATGCTTGCAATCAGTGAATGTCATTGGGAGCTGCTTTAAATAATATGATGCAACACATATATTTTATGTATTTGGAAAGCCAGATGGGATAATGAATAAGAATTTTAGAGGAAGCAAATTGGGAAGAAACACTTCTATAGATGTCATTCTGAAATGGTGCATTATGGAGAAGTAAGCTAAAAGCCTGAGGAAGGAAAGTCATCCTGACTATTAAGCAAATCTCCAATTTCATTAAAATTTTAGAGTTTTGCATGCTTTTTTTTTTCCTATGGTAAAGCAGAACACACTTTTCTTCTTTGCCATTGCATGCTTACTGAGGAAGCTAAAGCCAGGTGTAAATATTTGTGTATCTATCTCTATATCTATATAGAGATATTAATACAAATATGTACCAGAACTGAACTTCTTGCATCATTAGGGATTAAATACAGACCTTCTCACACACTGTGCAAGTGATCTACAACTTAACAACATCCCCAGCCCTATTTTGTTTAAGACAAGTCTTGCTAAATTTACCAGCTTACCTCAAATTTGCCTCAGTTTCCTGAGTAGCTGATAATACAGTTGTGTACCACTATGATTGGCCCTCATATCACTCTTGATATTTTATTTACGTATATACTTAAGTATGTTAGATTAACAAAGTTACAACTAACTGTTCAGAGTTATGAACTCATTTTCAAAATAAATATTTGTTGGATGTGATAGTGTATTCCTATAAATTCCAGTACTTGTGAGGCTGAGACAGAAGGCTCACAGGTTCTAAGCCAGCCTCAGCAATTTTGTGAGGATCTCAGCAAGAATGCTCCTGGGTTCAATCCCAGCACCACAATAAATAAATTTATAAATGAATAAATGAATGAATGAATATTCTTTTAAAAAACATTTTGCCCTGTGAAATAGTTGCAAGGATAGCACAGAGTTTCTGTATGTCCTTCAGCCAGCTGCCTATAATGTTAACTTCTTAATAACCTTGGTATTATTTATTAATGCTGAGATGATGATACTAAACAAACTTTTGCCTCCATTAAGATTTCCACAGTTCTTCCACTAATGTTCTTTTCTGGATAACTAGGATACCACATTGCATTAGGTCCCCATGTCACCTTGTGATTTCTGACAGTCTTGCTTTCTTGTCTTTCATGACCTTGTCACTTTTGAAGATACCAGTCAAGCGGTTTGTAGATCATACTTCAGTTTGCATTTGCCTGATATTTTCTCATGAGTGAATTGAAGTTATGAAGTTTGAGGAAAAATGCCACAGAAGTGATGTCCCTTCTATTTCTCACCATATGAGGAGCATGCACTGTCAGAATGGCTAATTGCTTAGGTAAAGTGATATCTGCCAGGTTTCTCCACCATAAAGTTAATATTACCCATCTATTTAAAAAAAATCTGTGTATCTTCTATCCAGTAGTTACACATAAAAGGAATAACAGCCATTATTGAGCTACCTGAAATTGTTAGTCTTGTAAGGTGAATAGGAAGAGATCAATTTTATGAAGGCATTGGCAAAAGCATATGATGTAGGGAAAATATCCTTGGTCTCTTGAAAAAAAGAATAAAATAATATGTAGATAATTCCTTGACTGACATTTTAAAATGTTGAATAGAAATTATCTTTCTGACATATTAAACAGCGCATATTTTTTACACACACACATATCCCAATATTGGAAAATGGAAAAAATGTGTCCTCTACTTTCTTTTTCAGCAACATGGCAATTTAATTAGTTCATTTGGGGATAGAGATATGAGCTGCTCAAAAGCTGATAGCATTTGTCTTTTAATCTATCACTTACATGGGCCTGTGCAGACGCAGACACATTTATAGTCTCTGGGGACTTTCAAGAGAAAAGCAAGGATGTTGTAAATGTGCAGAGACCACACTGTTCGGATTGACAGGAAGAAAGAAAGGAAAACAAATTCCAAACATTTCTATGATTCTAACAATGAGTAATTTAAAGACATTTGCAGCACACATTGACAATAAAGGGAAATGTGGGTACATGAGAGCATTGTGCAAGGCAACTTCCTTTCTAACACCGAAGGTTTAGACAGTTCTGCAATGATACTGAGCTTGTTTGAAGCAGTTACCAAAGTAGTTGTGAGCAAATGGTGCTTCCTGCTATTTTTCTCAGCCTGTGGTGGGAAAGGTAAGGTCTGTGGCCTCTCAAAGGGTGATCTTTCTAAAGATTTTAGCATGAAAAACTCCACTTGATGTAGACCAAAAGAAACATGACTGGGGAAAAAGTGCAAATGAATTAAGGGATGTAATTAAAATCATGTGACAAAGGTTTACATCACAAGATAGCTTTTCTTATTTATCTAAAAATATCAACTACTTTCAAGCTCCACAAGATAGTACCTGAAAGTTAAGGATTTGACTTCCAGGATGGCCACACCCCAGAATCTCCCCGTTCTCAGAGGAAGTTAGCACCACCACTAGAGGCAAAAAAGAGAACAAAGACAATGATGCTTACCATGTTTCAATCAGAGGCCCAGCCACAGTGCAAATCAAAGGCCATCTTGTATTTCAGGAGGAGAAAGAAAGAAAGGAAGAAAGAAAGAAAGAAAGAAAGAAAGAAAGAAAGAAAGAAAGAAAGAGAGAAAGAACACACAACACAGTGTATTGCCCACCTCTTAATAAATCTACTGAAGTTGGACTTACAACCAGAATTTTTGCAGTACTGGTTTTAAGACATGGGCATCTTTAAAGTCCCCTGGGGATATTGTCTGAGGACATCTGAAGGGCACAGGACTTTCCTAAGTATTGAAGATGGTAAGTGGTAAGCCAGCTGGAGGTGAGAACAACATGTTTACTGCATTGTAGCCTAAAACAGTGCAAATTTTAGAGAGAGGAGAACACATTTGAGAATAAAAATATCTTAAGAACTGCCTTACCAAAAATTACAGCAAGATAGAGCAAATAGCAATAAACCTGACTTTGTTGATTGTGTCTAAAATGATTGCGGGAGATGGGGGGAGTACCATTTAAGAATAGATGGCAGAAGTCTGAGCAGAAAGCCACAGTCTGCATTTGAAATTGAGAGATGATGGAACAGAACAAGGAGCCCAAGCATAAATCCTGGTCCCTTTGGTTCTGGCATCAGGGTTCTTAGCAGCAGATAATCTTGGTCCAGGGATCAAGGCCTCGCAGGAGAGGATTAAAATGGCTCTACTCTGGTAGTTGCTGAGAATAAAGATGAAACAACTTCTAGGATCACCTAGAAAGGATTTGAGAGGCCTGAACTTTTTAACAAGCAAAGAGGAGAATATTTACAAGATATATGACATGTAGTTTATGAGCAATCTTGAATGCCGTATTATATTTGTGAACAATGCAGATTTTATTTTATTGACTTGGAGTTAACATGTAAAGTTCAGTTCATAAAAATACATGAAACAATAACTAAATCTTGGCTTTATGCACTTAGAGAAAAACACTAACAGTAATACTCTTGAAGGAACCTGGGAGTTTTAAAATTATAAACATAAATTTATATGACCCAGATTTGCTCCTCGCTCCAACTTGAAATTATTATTTTTTTGTTAAATTGTTTTTAATGATTACAGAAGGGAAGAAGAATGGGAGGAAGGAAGGGAGTGAGGGAGAGGGGTAAGGAGAAAAGAAGGAAGGAAGAAAGGAAGGAAGGCAGGCAGGCAGGCAGGCAGGCAGGCAGGCAGACCAAATCTTCTGTTTGATGCAGTTAATTTTGGAATATCTCAAATATGTTTTTAACAGACTTGATGGTTAAATCAAAGTATACAAATTACTTTCCCAGAAAATATGACATACTATCCCAGGAGCAAAATGCCTTAGTTTGAATATGTGAGATATATATATATATATATAATATTTTGATATGTATATATAAAATATATATTATATGTATAATATATAATTATACATATTATAATATATGCATGAATATATGTATATATTACTATATATGTACATATTTAGATATATGTATACATACATATGTAAGTACATATATTTTTGTATATATATGTATATATGTGTAGTGTACTCAGGGAAACATGTACAGAAATTAATATTGAGGAAAGAAAATTCTAAAACTTCAAATCATCTGCCCACCAGTCCTGGTTATTAAAGAATGGGACCTGGAGCAGAGGACCATTATTTTAGCAGAGGACCACTATTTTAGCATCTAGAGACAGATTATGGATTGAATAGAGAATGGTAATCTAAATGCTGATTATATACATTTATTGTACAAATGGAGGGGGTTCTAAGGAGGAAAAGAGCCTTGAGAAAGACAGAAGGTTAAACAATTCTAGCTATGTATTTTTTTTTTTTTTTTGGTGGTACTGGGGTTCCTGGAAGCCCTTCTACCTCTGTGCTACACTCCCAGACCCATTTTATATTTTTATTTGAAAACAGGGTCTCTTAAGCCAGCGTGACTGGTTTCGAACCTGTGCAATCCTCCTGTCTCCGCCTCCCAAGTGCAGGGATTACAAGCGTGTGCCACCACGCCCAGCCAGCTAGCTATGTATTTTTAATATGTAATAAAATACAACAAAAGATGCTGGTATCCAATCCTGTGGTGCTAAATGTGACTACCTTGAAAGAGTGGGTTGGGATAAATGAGAAAAATTTCTAAATTGCACATAGGAGTTTTCACTCAGTAGAAAGAAGATGGCTATAACACTTAAGTCTTGCAGTACATAGAAAATTGAAGAATTCATAGCCAGAAGTAGCCATGAAGATTTAGGACCCAGAAATATTCAGAAGCACCGGGAATATATTAAATTCAGTTTTATTTTTATTTAAACCTTGAAGGACAGGACAGATAGTGCTGCCATTTTGGTCTTTCAAGCAGCACATTATTGATAGTTGTGGAACCAGGCAGGTGGCTGATAGCGGGTGAGAGGGGAGCTGTTCGGCCCTGCTGCTAATCATTTAACTGCATGCAGATGATAACAAGAATTTACCCAGGGATCACAGCTTGAATTATTTCCTGAGTGTACGTCACTCAGAATATTCTCCTAAAAATATTTCAGTCCCAGAAAAGCAAAGGAGCAGTAACAGCATGCACCCCATGATTGCTGAAGGAAATCTAGGGTGACTGGATTCATATGACATTTAATTTCCTTTTAAAGTGCAATGAGGTACCTTGGTGATGGAGACAAATGAGATCAGCCACTATGTATCATTTATATCTCAATTTTTTTAATAGCAATCCATATGGAACTGTTAAAACTGGTATATAAACACAACTACAGGGCAATAATTATCTTAGGGTAAATTGCATAAGAAGGAAATTTCAGTTGGAGATGGAGGTGGGATGGTTTAAGAGTGCAAAGCTATAGAAAGATTCTGCCTTGAACAAATGAGCCATTGAGCTGCCACCTCCATTACATATCGATATTACAAAACCTCGCAAAGTGATGAATAAAAATTGAACATTTATACACACCAATCTGGAGAGAGAGGCCTCTAAATTACCTTTCAGACTGTGTGTTTAATTGAACTGCTCTCATTTATTTCAGTCTAATGATAGAGGGTTTGCTCAGTGATATCACCATTCTTTGAAATATGCTTTATTCTTAATAGCACAGGTCCTGCATTCTTCATCTTTAAAAATATCTTCAACAATAAGCAATGCTTGCCTGTAAATTGCAATGCATCAGGGTCCTATTTAAAGGCCAGCCTTACTGACATGCTGGCAGGGTAGAGAAGGAGGAGGTATGTTTTATGCTTACAGTATCTTGAAGAAATGGACTATATAGTTAAGTTATTATCATGGGTATGCTCATTTACTTGTCAAATGCCAAGGAATATACTTGACAGAACAGAATGAATATCAAGACAATATGTCTGTCTTACAGATATTATTGGTCCAGGAAAATAAAGCCCATATGAATCCTCAGGGCAGATGTACACACATTTGTTCACCCAAGCTGAGATTACATGGAACTTCATATATATATATATATATATATATATATATATATATATATATACACACACACACATACATATTTATATATATACACACACATACATATTTATATATACACATACATATTTATATATATGAAAATATATATGAGCCTGTATATATATTTATATATGCACAAATATATATATGTATATATACAGGCTTATAAAGCTTTTCCCCACTGAAATCACTGATTGATTCTATTAGTTAAGTGTAAAATACAGTGGATATTAGCTCTTCAGTGAGGATGCATACTATAAAAGCTCTCAGAACCACAAAAATATTATCTGTTCATGCCTAGCTTGTTTGGAGCTTATATTTCCATCAAGGTACACATACCTCCCACATAGATTGTTTTTATGAATGTTGATAAGACTTCCTTTCTCACTTGAGTTATCTTTGTCCTTGCTGCAAAATGCTCTAAAACAGGCACATTGATTTATCTAAATTTACTTAAGTAGACACCGATATAGCACTATGTGCCTGGCACTATTGCAAGCCCTTCAGAAATATGAACTCATCTAACCCTTCATAATAAGCCTTTCAGAAATATGTTATTGTCACCCTTATTATCAGATGAGAAAACTGAGGCACTGTTGCTGGGAATATATCAGAACTCAGTTTGATTAAAACCCAGAAGTCTGGCTCAAGCGTTCATATGCTCTACCAATAAATAATGCTTTGTGTATGGAACAGACACTGAGTTTCTTATCAAAGATAGGCCATGCTTTCATTCAAAATTCTGCTTTCTCACAAAAAGCCATATGTTTCTTTAATTTCTTGACTTTTTCTTTGCTTCTATGACATAAATATAACTTTTGGTGTTTGGGGTTGGGGGCATTGTGTATCCCTGTATTACCTGTGCATTATCTCTGCATAGGTATTGTAGCAGCCACCTTGCCACTGCGTGGCCAGTGCTCAGGTGCTCAGAGGATAGGCATGCCAACTTTTCAACACATGGAATTCAAAACATGAATCATCAAAATGACAGATTGCTGCAGGTGAGGCACCTGGACCACTCTACAGTGCTTACAACTATGAATGTTTAATCAGTAAGTGCCAAGATTTCCTTACAGTCAGTGATAAGAGCTGGCAAGGTATTTCCTTTTCTTAGATGCTTTCTGGCAACCCCAACCTCCACATGTATACAGGTACTCTTTCCTGTTGTTGAATTCTATCGTGGGAAATATGTCAGGCAGATTGTTTTGTCCTCAGAAAATATTGCTCTGAAGTCTTCTGCCAGGTAGATGTTAGGAAGATGGTTCCAAGAAAACTTACCTACCTCCTCTATACCTCTTTCAATTTCCCTCACTCCCTTCCCATCTCATATCACTTTATTTGTTTTTGCATACGGCATTTATATTTATCTTAATGAAGGCTAAGTACTGCTGCTATCCTAGCTCAAGATTAATCTGTTGAATTTTTCTAATTAAACATTAATTGTTTTCACAGCTAGAATTTTCTATTAAAAATTCAGGAAGCAAATTTTAAAAATACCCAGTGATTAAAAAACATTTATATGAACTCATGATCTACACAAAGCAAAACTGACAAGCCTACGTAGAGAAAGCCATTTCTGGTGTATGTGTGATCAATGAATGATGGCTTTTTTATTTATAGTAACTTTTCCATTTTTCACTTTTTCTCCTTCTCACCAAGGTACTTTATACCAGGAAGCATACATTTTTAACAATGTCCTCTAGAAGGGGTTGCCTTACTTTATATTTGTAGTATGATTACATTGCTTGGTCTCTTGCTACACTGAACATTATTAAAATAATGCTTTTGACAATACCTTGAGTGTTTTCTTTTAAATTTATCTTTTACTGTTTTTTGTTTTTGTTTTTGTTGTTGTTGTTGTTTTTGGTGGTACTGGGGATGGAATCCTTCTACCTCCGGGATATACTCCCAGACCTATTATATATTTTTTATTTGGAAACAGGATCTCTGGCTTTGAACCTGTGTGATCCTCCTGTCTCTGCCTCCCAAACGTGGGTATTACAAGCATGTACCACCATACTTGGTTACTCTTTCTACTCTCTTGAAGGTAGTGAGCTAAAGGAGTGTTATCTATTAGCCTCCAGCAAGTTAGTAATTCCCTAGCATATGAATCACGTGGGAACCTACTAAAAATACAGGACACTGGGATCTAGTGTTGGAAACTTTCAAGAAGCTTAGGCTGGATCCAGAACTCTGCTCCTTAATATCTACTCTAGCTGAGTCGGATGCATTTGTTCCTCCAAACACATTTTGCAAAACCGCTTTTCACAATGTTCAATGCTGTTACTTTTAAAATATCGTCTCCTAAAAGTTCTGAAGCATGACATATTAACATGTAAATGAAATGCCATGAGAGTAAGAATGAACAAATTGACTTTCTTTGAAACTATCTTTTGCCAATGATCATGAAAGAACTGTATCAATAGTGTTTACTATTTCCTGATTTCTTAATGAATAAAGAAAGGATAGATGGGCAAGGTGGTGTACACATATTATCCCAGTACTTGGGAGGCTATGATAAGAGGATCACAGGTTCTAGAATAGCCCTAGAAACTTAATGAAAATATCAGAAACCTACGGAGACCTTGTTTCAAAATTTAAAAAATAAAATGGGTCTGAGGGTGTAGCTAGTAGAAAGAATATCATTGGATTCAATCTCTAATGCCACAAAAAAGAAGAAAAAGGAGAAAGAGAAAGAAAGAAGGGAAGAATAGAGGAGATAAAAGTAAGTAGCAATTTATTTTTATATTGGTAATAATAATATTCCACTTGTAAATATTTTGTGTGATTCTTATACTTTGAAGATTCATTAAGATCTAGTTGAAAAATTATTTGGGTTATATGTATTTCTCAAAAACATAGACAATCTGGCTTGCAGTTCACTGCCTAAATCAAAATATGTTTGACCTTTCTAAATTACATAAGAACACATCACCAGTAACTCCAGAGAATCAAAGACATATAGTAAAACTCTTCAAATGAAGGCTTAATATAAATTTTGATAATTAAAATTAAATTATCTGCTGATAGCACTCAAATCCGTGGTGCTTTGTGTTATAGCAGTGTCCCCTGTTAACAAATGGCAAGTATAAAGGAAAATTTAGAAAATGAAAAAAATGTTTTGACCAGGCTATTCAATGACTTGAGCAAGAATCTTTTAACATTGATTTAGCCTTTCTTTCTCTATTCCCCTATTTCCTTAGCATTTAACAATTTTCCCAGTCCTCCCTGGGTTAAGGGGTTGAAATAATTGAGCTAAACATAGTTCAAAAATACACAAATGGTATTTGTGTATTTGGTAATTTTGACTTGATCAGATTCAATCATAAAACACTTATAAAACAATTTCACAATTAACTCATTTCTTTAAGAAAACCCTTGCCTTTTATCTAGAAATCTTTGTGTCATAAAAAAATAAGTTAAACCCTCTCAAAATCTCAGGAAAAGCAAGCACAATTATCAAAACCCCAATCAAAACCTAGGACTGTTAGGACTGTCCTAACAGGATTGTTAGGACTGCATAGGTCTGTGCTCTTCTAATTTGATAAGAATCTCTGGAATGAGCTTGCCTGTGTACTGCTCACTGCTGCCTGGCATTTCAGGTTTTGGCGTGAATCCGTTGGTGAGAGCACCTTAATGTGAAAGGTAAAAACTCTTGGCCATGTCTGGATCTTATGTAACTACTAGACCTTACATAATCCATTGAGTGTTTTTTTCAAAGCACAGATTCTGCAGTCATAAATGTAGCTAGGAATGTGTGGGTGGATCAAAGTAAATCCATCACTGTTATTGGAAAAACAACTCCAAGTGTGAGTTCTGCGCATGGTAGGTCATACCGTCATCCTTGCCCATGAGGATGATACAGCACCACAAAACCTCCCACATGGTCCTCATGTCTGAGTCATCCATCTTTTGTTACTAACCAGATCTATGACCTTGGACAAATCACTCAGCCCCTGTATGAGGGCCAAGAGAAACTGGAGGTTATCATGTGAAAGTCATTTCATAAATTCTCTAAAAATGCCTCCATTGCCTTTATAGAAAAGGTATCTTTTACTGTGGTCTACATGCATGAATAATTGCTAGAAATTCTGAACATGAAAATCACAGGAAAAGTAGCAATGAAGCTGTTTAGCTCAGTAAAATCATAATTGTCTAAATCTTTTTATGTAAAGTTTGATACATTTTTGCTGGGCCACAAAAATCTTTAAAGAAATAATATCTCTCATGTCTACCTGGTGCCCATAGTACACTTGACACTCTTCTGGGTGCTTAACAAAAGCTAGATCTCAACTCTCAAGAAGGTTAATTAGTTTTTTTGTTCTTCTTAGTCTCTGGCACTTGGGGAAATGACCTACTCGAATGTGATTTTAGGGTTAACAAGGCCAACGTAAAAAATTTTAGTTGCTGCTTATTTTTGCTGGTGTTTCATAATCCACAGCAGAATTTTAGTTTTTCTATTTTAAGACTTTAATCTCTGGCAAAATTCAAATCCTCTCAGGATTTAGCATGCATGAGATCAGATGCTTCTTGACAGAAGTCGTTATGGTGAAAAGAAATTGAGAAGTCTTCCCTAAGCACCTGATATAGCAGGGGCCAGTGGTCTGAATGGGGTTCACTAAAAATATTAAACAGGAGAGAAAGAATAGAAATCACTAACTAGTTGAAACGAAAAAGGGATATAACATGAGTGGGGAATTGATGAATATAAAAATGAAAATCTGTTCATAGATCAATTTCCTACTTGGTAATGTTTTCCAAGTTATTCTGCCCTCATACTGTAATCAGAACAGCCTCCTAAGTATTGCCTCTTATCTTACATACAATTCTCAGTATTTTTCCATTCCAAGCTTTTTCACTTTAATAATAAAAAGGAAAAAAGCAATAGGAATGGCAGAAGGTAAAGCAAAATTATAACTAGGCCAAAAGAGAATATAATCTTATAATGGGAATTATGTAAGTTTATGCTAAGTTGTTCAATGCACACCAATCAAATGCTTATATACAAGTAGAAAAGACAAATAATAAACAAATGCAGAACAATTCTATTGCATATAACATTGAAATGAGTGCTAGAAAGGAAAATAAAGGATAAGGAATTTGGGAGACATGGGATATTGTAGTTGTTAGTGAGGTTATTTTATATGGCGTGATCAGAGAGGGCTCTGTAATAAGCTGATATTAGACCTGAGACCCAAATGAAATGAGGAATATGATGTGCAAATGTGTTATTGCAGAGCTTCTCAGACAGAAAGAACTGTATGAACAAAGGCCCCGAGGTTCATGAGGCAATGGAGTCCTGATCAATGGCATTATAAAGAGTTTGGATTTTGCTTTGAGAATAATAGGAAGGTTGAAGTGTTTTGACTCTCAGTCTGGCTGCATGACTAGGACTAAATTGAAAAGGCACATGAGTACAGGGAAAATAGAAGACAATAGTGGTTTAGATCAAGGTGGAGCAACAGAAGTGGTGAGAACTGGCAAAATCTCAGTTAATTCTTGTAATCATTAATTGACTCATTAAACCGAGTATTAGTAAGCAGGCACATGAGTCAAACAATGTTCTATGAAGGAGAAGCAACCAAGAGGAGCAAGTCTGCGTTTGCCACCATTAAACACTTTGCTTAATGCAGCCAGATACAGAAACACATACTGTTGATACCTTAACTGAACTGATAACTGAACTGATACAAAAGAAAGAGTGATGACTTCTACTTAGGGCGTAGAAAGTATTGGCAAAAATAACTGTGACTGGTGGTGTGCACTTTTCTTTTTGTTGTTATTGTTTTTGGTAAAGTTATGGGGAATCACTGAAGAATTTAGAATAAACAGAAATAGAATGAGCCTTATATAACTATCAAGTCTCCACTGATAGGAGTAGTTCTATTCAATTTAGATACACAGTTATAGATATATTTGTAGTGAGGATTGAACCCAGGGAAATTCTATCTCTGAGTAAAACCCCTAACCCTTCCACCTCGTTTTATATTTTTATTTTGAAAAAATTCTCACTAAGTTGCTTAAGGTCTCAACAAGTTGCTGAGACCATCTTCAAACTTGGGATCCACCTGTCTCAGCCTCCCAATTATTGGTATTACAGGCATGTACCACCGAGCCCATCTGAAGTGGCACAGTTATATTCTGTTAATAAGCACCATTAAAATAGTTAAAATACTACCCTGATTCCTTTTGAAACATGAAAATAAGCAATCATCTGCTGATCCCTTACTGTGTCAGGTCCGGGGTGAAGGGCAATCTCACAGTAATTCATCAGTTCCTCATTAAAGCCTGGTGAGAACATTGTTATTATTGTGATTCCCTTTGAAACACAGAGAAACAACTTCTTAGTGAATTTTAGCAGTTCACCCAAATTCATAGGTGGCTAGTGATAGGTGGGGTGGCCTGGGCTGGGCTTGGCTGGACTATGCTGGACTTGCCATCAGCACCACACACAGGGCTTTTTTATAGTACTTTGATGTTCTTGAAAGGGCAATGGAGGTAACAAGGAACTGGCCTCTGTGAAAGCCAGATTATATTCAATCAAATATCTTTACAACATGCTGCCCTAAATTATAATTTAATCTAATTATGTATATTGCAAAGAATAAAAGAAAATAAATAATGTTCCAGATGTTGGGAATGAATTCATTTAGTGTTTAGTATTCATTTACATATAGATTTCTTGATTGGCGTAGTTTTCATTAGAGTTCCCTGGCATAGATTTTGACTTGCAAAGAAAAGAACCCAAATTTATACTATGTCCATAACAAGCCAGGAAAGATTTTTCCCCTTTCTTTTCTTCCTTCCTTCCCTCCTTTCTTTCTTTCTTTCTTTCTTTCTTTCTTTCTTTCTTTCTTTCTTTCTTTCTTTCTTTCTTTCTTTTTTCTTTCACTGTAGATTGAATCCAGGGGCATTCTACCTCCAAGCGACACCCCCAGCCTGATTTTTTTATTCTTTATTTTGAAATAGGGTCTAAGTTGTAGAGGGCCTCAACAAGTAGCTGAGGCTGGCCTGGAACTCTGATCCATCTGTCTCAACCTCCCAAATGCTAGGATTATAAGCATGCTATCACCACACCCAGCTTGTGAAAGTTTTCTTGAATAATGTTTTCTACTCATTTGCAAACTAATGTCTTGTCAGTCCATAGAATTTGGGTGCATTTGGAGATGTCCAGTTCCTGCTTCTTAGTACAAATGAACTTTCCTGCCTCAGAAATTCAAGGAATAAAGGATGGATTAGAGAAAGCAAAGGATTCTTAGTAGTTTGAATCCTGTTGGTAAGAGTTTATGAGATGGAGATGTAATTAATGATATATTAAATTTTATATTATCCATTTTTTCAGTAGATTCTTTATTGACCAAATAAATAAACAAATAAATAAATAAATAAATAAATAAATAAATACAGTACAGATCCAGAATTTTTGATAGAATTACCAGTTCTCTGGAAAATGTCTAGAAATGTAAAATTAAAGGTCAATTCCAACTGTCCCAGTATTATGATTTCTAAAAGCAAATCACTCAAATGCAAGTTCATCCTATGCTAAATGATATAATTTCTAATCTACTCACAAAAATCTCTGTAAACTTCTCCCAAATATTTTAAATTGCTTTGAAAGTTTATTGAAGAAAGCTACTGAAAATACTTAGGAAGCAGGGCATTAAGGTGCATATCTATAACCCCTGTACTTGGGAGGTTGAGATAGCTTCAACATTATAATGAGACTCTCAGCAACCTAGGGAGACCTTGTTTCAAAATAAAACATAAAAAAAGAGCTGGTGGTGTATTTCAGAGGTAGACTGTCCCCTGGGTTCAATATTCAGTACCAAAAATAAACAAACAAATTTTAAAAATCCTTGGAAGACTAGTTTAACTTGAAAAACTGAAGTTAAAGGTTTACTTTCATTTAATTTTTAACATATTTCACCAAGAAAAGGAATACTAGCTAATTTCAAAATGTTATTTCGAGTTCAATATCAAGTTATCAAGATGTATTTTTGATAAAGCCAGTAAGTCTTGACAATATACCAATCTCCAAATATTTATTAGCATATATTGTCTGATCTTTAATACACTATATGTTGTAATTAAATCACTTTTAAAACTGTCACTCTCTTGACTTACATTGTTCTTGCACTAGTTAGCCTAGTCCTTTCAAGATTTTGGCTGGTTCACAAATCTGTCCAGAATCAAAGTCTTCAATATTCTGAAAAGGGAAAATTTTTACCTGGCTCAATGCCCTGTGCTATTGAGATATCCACAGTACTTTGCCATGTCACTCCTCATGGCTCTGAGGTTAGAACTGCTTTTGTGGAGGTGGCTGGCCAGGTAGGTCTCCTGTAATTGTTCTCTTCTCTGTTGTTATGGAGATGGAGCTCATACTGTTTCTTCCCTGCTTACTTTATCATGCTTCATATCCAACAGCACAGTAAACAACCGATTAGGTGACCTACTTAGGTTCGCCAGCATGAATTCACAGATTTCTATTATTTAAGGCATGTGATTACTTGAATCTCCTCCTGTGGTCTGGTTTTTTATTTCCATTATCAGAACATTTGCAGTGTGTTGTTTCTAAGTGGATTTGTTTGGTCTAAATACATTGTTCAATGTCTTCTGTTAAAGCAGAAGTAGTAGATTGAGTACCTAGTCTGAGAAAGTGAATTTTAGATTTATCACTATTGACACAATCCCAAAATCCATAGTAACTCAAGGATACAAACTAGTGCAGTGTGCCAAAACAGTGTCCTGATGTTTTCAGCGACACTGAACACTTCTCAGGGGTCTGAGCAGTTGAAAAAACAAAGGGGCAGGAAGAACTAAACTTGGCTCAACTTGTCTTACTTTAATTCTTATTAGGATGAGAGGGAAGAAAACATAAGAGTTTGAATTAAGCTATTATGAGTAGGAGAGGGGAGGGCAGGTATACTGTGGATTATAAAACAATCTGTATCAAAGATAAGCATTAGTCTGGAGACCTGAGTTCATACTTTGATTTTATGATAGATGCTATGGGTTCTCTGTCCAGAATCTCATTACTGGAATTGAAAGCAACACCTCTAAATTTTAGAGTCAGCTACAGCTGTCCCCAAGAGCTGCCTCACACAGGAAGTTATGCTTGTCCCTCACCTGTAGGCTCACATAAAATGACCTACCTGCAAAATCCAGCCACTCAAAGTCAAGTCACTTCCTTGAGTGGTCAACTCCGCAGGCTACTTTATGCTCAAGGATCAAGCCAAGGTCTGACTTAGCCCTGACCATATTCTTGCTGGACTCTTTCCCTTTCCCTGCAAACTTCATTCAGATACAGTTCACTATATAGTTCAGTAGTTCATTGAAAGGACTCTTTGAGTAAATCATACATATTTGGAATCCCTATCTTAGCCTCAGCTTCTAAGATGGCTGACCAAGATTGGTTCTAAAGCTAAGTTGTTTGGAAGCATAGAAACCAGATACTGAGTCTCCAGCAGCTTTAGTGTTATCCTTAGCAAAATTATAGCGGGGAGTTGATTCTAAGTTCAGTTTTGGGGGTAATAGTCAAGACCAACACATGTTTTTTTTTTTTTAATCAGCAATTTCAGATTCAAATATTCTATAGATTTTTTAGTAATGGTGGATATCTTTGATATTTGGAGCAGGTTGATAATCACTGTTACTCAATTCCAATGATCTCCTGTAGCTATTTTTTTCTCAGGAACAAGGAGGTCCATTGCTGAGACAATTCTTCCATGAGTGTTCTAATGATTTTAAACTCTGGAATGTGTGCTAGTAATATTGGTCCTATTAGAGGGTGGGGCTAGGTAGGTAAATGTTCTCATCTTAGCAGTTCTTTAATTATGGGAAGCAAAAGCAATTACCTTCTGTTTTTATTCTTCACAATCACTAAGTATTTTACAACGAGAACCTCCTTTGATGGGGAACAGTTCATTGACTAATCTGATTGAGCATCCATGTAGACATTTATTAAATATTAGAAGAATATTCTTGTTTATTTGTATTTATTTTTATATACAATTTTATTGGTGCATTGCAATCATATGTTCTGATGAACTTCAGGCTGTTAGAGCACTCATTGAGCTCTCCTCCAGTTCCCACCACACTCCCCTGCCCTTCCCACCTTCCTGTGCATGACATTGTGATTGGCATTGATAAATTTGTGTATGCACATCATGTCCATTGAAGTGCTTCCCTTTTCAAGTCTTCCTCCCCTTTCACCTTCCTCAGTTAGGTCCCTTTCTTCACTCCACTAAGGTTTCTCCTCTTTTGTCTAGAGTCCCTCCTGTGTACTTAGCTTCCACATATGAAGGAAAACATTTGAACTTTCACTTCTTTTTGTGAATGACTAATCTCACTTAGCACAATAGTTTCCAGTTCTATTTACCTGAAAATGACATAATTTTGTTTTTCTTTGTGGCTGAGTATATTCCATAATTTTGTGTATATTCCATAATTTTCTAATCCATTCATCTGTTGATGGGCACCTACGCTGGTTCCATAGTTTGGAAATTATTTATTTTGCTGTTATAAACACAAATATGTGTGCATTACTATGGGAGTCTGGTTTTAATTCCTTTGGGTATATACACAGGAGTAGTATAGCTGGGTATGGTGGCACACACTTGTGATCCCAGTACTTGGGAGGCTGAGACAGGAGGAACACAGGTTTGAGACCAGCTGCAGCAATTTAGTGAGACTCTCAGCAACTTAGCAAGATCCTGTTTCATAATAAAAAATAAAATTGGGCTGGGGGTGTACCTCTGATGTAGAATGCCCCTGGATTCTATCCTGAGGGTCCCCTCCCCACTACAAACACATATACACAAAAAAATTGCTCTGTCATATTTACTTACTTATTTATTCATTTACTTTTAGATTCCCAAAGCTCAGAAAATTAAAACAAGAAATAATAAATGAGATGGCATTAAACTTAAAAAGTGTCTGTTCATAAAAGAAAACCATCAAAAGTCTAAAGAGAGAGCAGACAGAATGGGAGATTATTGCCAGCTACTCCTCTGATAGAGGACTAATATCTAGAATATATAAAATACTTAAAGGACTTCACACTAAAAAAGAATAACCAGTCAAGAAGTGGACAATTACATCATTTACAGGGAAATGGATGGAACTGGAGGACATTATGCTAAGTGAGATTAGTCAGTCACAAAACATAATAAATCGGATGTTTTCCCTAATATGTGAAAGCTAGAGAGAAACGAGTAACAGGAGAAACTCTAGATGAAGGAGATTCTATAGAAGAGCAAATAAGGTGACCTGAGGGGATGGGAGGGGGAAGATTGAAATTCTCTAAAGTACATGATGTACTGAAACAAACATATCAAAGTTAAGTGTGAGAAGGAGGCATGGGGAGGCATGATGAATATTGTGACAGGTATGAATTGATGTCATCTCTGATTTTCAATGGCGTCCAAATAAGAATTGTGAAAGACAAATTATGACTCTAAGCTCCATGTAGACACTCAGGTGACACAACAACTTTGAAGGCTGGTGGGAAATATGCAGAATTCTATGTTTGGCACAGAGTAACCAGATAGAAGCTTGACATTAGATAGCAAGAATGAGGCATGATTACATGCATCTGGCCCTCTCAAAAGTACTTGTACGACCGGGCGTGGTGGCACACGCTTGTAAACCCAGCGCTTGGGAGGCAGAGACAGGAGGATCACACATGTTTGAAGCCAGCTGTGTTGGCTTACGAGACCCTGTTTCCAAATAAAATATAAAATAGGTCTGTGAGTGTAGCCCGGAGGTAGAAGGGCTTCCAGGAACCTCAGTACCACCACCACCAAAAGAAAAAAAAAGTACTTGTACAAAATAAAGACCAACAAGTAATTCCTGAGACCTCTGACTTGACAGATTTTTTTTCAAATCCTAAAGACATTATAATAGACATAAATATACTGTTAATAATAAATAAATGATCTATACATGCACAAAAACCCCTTCTTTGAGGGAGTAGATTAAAAATATCTAAATTGCCTGGGAGCTTCATAGGCATTTGAATTTGTAATGAATAGAAGAATATCTTATTGACTCCTTACAACTTGGAACATATTTACATACGTATTTGATTCTTGTTAACTCTCACTGCTATAATTGCTTCTGAACTAAAAGCCCAATAAAGCATAGATGAAATGCAGTCATATTGCCTAAGCTAGTTTCATTCTGCCTTTCCCTCCCAACCTCAATCCACTTTCTATTCTTCTCTGTGTCTGAAGAGGTCAAACCCTATAGAGTAAACTACTAGGACTCCTCTTCTGGCTTCCAGGTGAATTGGTGGCACTGAGAGACACTGGCAGAAGACAGGAGGTGGCAGGAGAGAAAGGTTGGGCATCACATTCCTGGTTCTCTTCCCTCTGATTGGCCCATCTGGCCAGGGATGTCTTAATCCACCATTAGAAATCCTCTCAAGCAGACCTCTCTCTCCTGGCTAAAATCCTACTAGATTACTAACACCACTTTCTATCCTGAACCTTCAGGTACAGGGCTCCTGAGATGCTCATCACGGGTTGCTCATTCTTCTGTAAATATTCCTTTACTTAAGTCCTTTTTGCAACCCTAGCAGAGTGTTCCGTGTTTCTTGCCAGGCTGCTAAAGGATTCTCCTTCTGTTCAGACTCTGCCAAACTAAAATTAGGAGCTCTAAGTCTTTCTCAAATGCCTACATATAGGAGCAAGGTCAGGGTCCAGAGTAGAGAAGAAAAAAATAAAAAGGCTGAATGTGTCATATGTCAGTCTCTGCGAAGAACATCCTCCTGCCCCTTCCTCCACACACACCCCTTCCCCAGGTGTATATGTAAACACAGTTTTCTTTTTCCTCACTGTTTCTCTGATACGCCAAGCCTTCCTGACCTCAGGTCATTTCATTTTCCATTTCCTCTAGATATTCTTCTAAAATACCTAGAAGAGCATTTGTTCTGCCTCCTCAGGTCTCCAGGATTCTGCCAAAAGTCACATTTTCATAGAGGTTTTCTCTGAGCACCTCAAATAAGATTGAAACTCTTAACTACCCTTCTACCCTGTTTAATTTTATAATCAGACATATTTAACACCCACATTATTTATTTATATGATTATAACCTATCTTTTTTCATTGGAATCTATTTTTCTCATGGTAGTGTTTTCAGTATCTAGCACAGTTTTCTACATCATTAAGTATCTCAATCTATTGTTTTTTAATGAGAGGATAATGAGAAGAAAGTGCAAAATAAAATTCAATGGAATATCTATACTATCTTTTCCACAGGAGCATCATAAGAATTAATTCATCTGCAGGATCCTTTGAACTGCTTAAAGAATAATGGGGAAAAACTCAATTGCGATTAAAGTCTTACCAATACATCTCATTGAAAGCTACTTTAATTTGTAGGCAAAGTCAACTATAGGTTAATTTCTTTAACAACTTTACCATTATCATTTAACAATATTTCTATGTATTCTTCTAGGTAAATTCCCAAACAACAAACCCATATATTTTAGTTCAAGGCTAAACTACATGGAGGTAATGGCATGAATTTCAGAGGAAAAAATGTAACTCAGAAGCCCAATTCAGCCTTCACAAGTAGAATCTTCTCTTTTCCTAATAATGAGGAAGCAACAGTAAATAATTGGAGAATTTGGAAAAACTGGAGATACTCAGGAGCAGAAACCATATCCAAATCACAGACTGGCAAAGCTGCCACAGACTGTGTCTGTCATACAGATATGATTCTACTTGATTGTTAAGACTTCAAGTTCAGGAGACTTATAGTCTTCAGCAGTGTCTAAGAGCTGAAGATTCTTATTTTCAGAGTGTTTTCCTTAACACTTGCCTAAATTCTTAACAACATATACTATGTTCATATTGTTCTATGTTCAAGGAGTATAAATGCTGCCCACTATTTTTGATCAATTAAATCTACAAATGATTCCGGTTACTTATCTAATTCACCTCTGATAATCACTCAACCAATATAGAACCTGCAGTACTTAGTAGGTGCTCAAATAACCACTTGTTGAACTTAACTCAATTTCCTATCTTCACAGTTGATTCTTCCACATTCCCATTACTTTCCTTTCTTGGCTCAATGTCTCACTTTTTAACATACATATGGTTTTTCCCCACCTTTATTGTGGTATAATTGACAAAAAGTTGTACACATTTAGGGTATAGGACATGATGTGTATATTGTAAAATGATATCCATATCTAAACTAATCCATATATCATCTCCTCACAGAATTACCTTTTTATTTTTCATGGGTAAAATATTTAAAATCTATTTTCTTAGTACATTTCAAGTACACAAGCAGTATGATTAACTGTAGTTGCTATGCTATACATTAGATTTTCAGAACTTACTTAACATAACTGAAATTTTCTACCTTTGAACCAATATTTAGCATCTCTCTCTACCACCTAGCTTCTTATACCCACTATTCTACTGCTTCTAAAAGTTCTGTCTTTTGTGTGTCACGTGTGTGTGTGTGTGTGTGTGTGTGTGTGTGTGTGTGCATGGTATTAGAGATTGAATCCAGGTGCATACCACCTCTGAGCCACACTCCCAGCCCTTTTTATTTTATTTTATTTTATTCTATTTTTGAAACAGTCTTGCTCAATTGATAATGGTTTCTCTAAGTTGCTGAGACTGGTATCAAGCCTGCAATCCTCAGCATAGTTTTGATTTGCATTTCCCTGATGGCTAATGATGTTGAACATCTGTTAATGTATCTATTGGCCATTTGTATCTCTTCTTTTGAGAAGTGTATATTCAATTTAGTTGTCCATTTCTTGATTGAGTTATTTGTTTTGCTAGTGTAGAGTCCTTTGAGCTCTTTGTATATTCTGGATATTAGCCCTTTATCAGAATGGTGGCTGGTAAAGATCTTCTCCCATTTGGGAGAAAGCCTATTAATCAACCTCAGCCTTTATCCTCTCCTAACCTTCCATTCTAGCTCTTCTGAGGTTTCCCCTTCATTATCTGGAGTTTCTCTGGTATTCCTAATATTCCCTAGTTTGGACATATTAGAGAAAATTTATGTCTCTTCTCTTTCTGTGTTTGGCTGATCTCATTTAACATAATGTTCTCCAGGTCTTTCCATCATCTTGCAAATGGCATGATTTTGTTCTTTATAGCTAAGTAGAATTCCATTGTGTGTATTTCCCATAATTTTGCAATCCATTCATCTGTTGATGGAGACCTAGGTTGATTCTGTATTTTGGCTATTATGAATTCTGCAGCTATGAACATGAGTATGCATATGTTACCGTAGTTCTCTGACTTCAACCCCTTTGGAAAGATACCCAAGAGTGGTATAGCTGGATCTTATGGTGAATCCATTCCTAGTTTTCAAAGGAATCTCCATACTGATCTCCATAGCGGTTGAACTAGTTTGCACTTCCAGTGTAAAAGATCTCTCCCTCCCTACCTCCCTTTCTCCATGAGCTCCACAGATGAATCCTGGACAGAATTCCTACAGTCTCCAGAATTGTGAGCAAGTAAATCTTTTCATCCTTTAAGTTGTCACCAGGAGTTTTGGGTACAGCACTGAGAATGCTGATGAAAATGCCTATGTTGGGCAGAAGCCATTTAGTTTGACGCAATCCCATTGGTTGATTTTTTGCTTTGGTTGTCTGTATTTTGGGGGTCATAGACAATAAGTCACAACCCAGATCAATGTCAGGGAGATTTTCTCTGTTTACTTCTTGTAGTTTTACAGCTTCCGATCTTGTTTTAAACTCTTAAAACCATTTTGAATTTATTTTTATATATGCCATGTGTTCAATTTTATTTTTCTGCATGCAGATATCCAGTTATCCCAACACTCTTCATTGAAAACAGTGTCTTTTCTCCATATTGTGTTCTCAGCACCTTTGTTGAAAACTAACTCACTATAAATGAATACATTTTTTCTTCGCTCTTCATTCTGTTCTCTTGCTCTACATGTTTATATGCTAGTATCCTACTATTTTGAATTCATAGCATTATAGCATAGTCTAAAATCAGGTAGTGTTGTACCTGCAGTGTTGTTCTTTCTCAAGATTGCTTTGGTTTAATATTCTGAGTTTCCTGTAGTTCAATATGCATTTTAGTGTTGTGGCTTTATTTTATTTTGAGCAGAATATCATTGGCTTTTTTTTAATAGGGATTTCATTGCTTTGAGCATTCTGGATATTAGACAATAGCAATTTTTCCACTTTTTGAACATGACATATCTTTTCATTTGTTTGTGTCTTAAGTTACTTTATTAAGTCTTTTAATGTGTCCAGCATACAGATCTCACATGCCTGGTTAAATTTATTCCAAAATCCATTACTATTTTTTGGATGATAATATAAGTGAGTTTTTTAAAATTCATTTCTTTTTTGACTAATTTTGTTATTTGGAAAAACAAAATTGATTTGTCTATGTTGATTTTCTATGCTGCAAATTTACTGAATTTATTCATTGGTCCTAATTTTTTCTGGTGTTTTTTCAGGTGTTGTATATGTAAGACAATATAGTATGCAAACAGAGAAAATTTCACTCCTTTCACATTTGAATGCCTTTAGTACATTCCTATAGTACATGCCTTTAGAATGGCTAGTACTCTCGGTACTATGTTGAATGGAAATGTTAAGAGTAAACATCCTTGTCTTTTTCATAATCTTAGAGAAAAAAAGTTCTGCTTTTTACCAATGAGTCTGATGCTATGAGATTGTTATGTACATCTTTGACTAAATTAAGGTATAGTCCTTCCATGTCTAGTTTATTAAATGTATTTTTCATAAAAAACATGTTGAGTCTTGCCAAACGATTTTCAGCTTATATTGAAATAAGAATATGATTTTACTTTTTAATTCTGTTATTGATTTGCATCTTCTGAGCCATCTTTGTATCTATAGGATAAACTTACTTGATTTAAGGTATGTGAGCCTTTATTTTATTTTTAAACCTTTTATTGGTGCATTATAATCATACATCTTAATGGGGTACAAGATAGTAGAGGCTTACATGAACACATCACTCATTTAGCCCTTCCCTAATTCCCACACCATTTTCTCCCCACTCCCTTCTTGTCATGTTTGGTTTACTGATCGACTTTGATATGTTAATTAATGTACATCATGTCCACTCATGAACATATACATGTACTTCATGCACATTATAGAATTTCCCTATTTCCCTCTCCCATCCTCCTCAGTTAGGTTGCCTTATTTTCTCATCTATGGTTTCTCCTTCCTCATCTACAGTTCCTCCTATGACCCCTTTTCTCTCTAGTTTCTCCATATTAAAGAGTGTGTCTGATTTTTTATTTCTTGTAACTGACTAATCTCACTTAGCATAATATTCTCCAGTTCCATCCATTTCCCTTGAAAGTGATATATTTCTGTTCTTTATGGCTAAGTAAAATTCCATTGTGTAAATATCCCATAATTTTGTAACCCATTCATCTATTGATGGACATCTTGACTGGTTTCATAATTTGACAATTGTAAATTGTACAGCTATGAACATAGATATGCATATATTAATTTGGTAGTTTGGTTTCCATTTTTTTGTAGATACTCAGAAGTGGTATTGCTGGATCATATGGTAGGTCCATTCCCATTTTTATGAGGATCCTTTATACTTTTTTCCAAAGTGGTCGCACTAATTTGCAATCCCACCAACAATGTTTTAGAGTTCCCACTTCTCCACATCCTCACCAACATTTGTTATTGTTTGTGTTTTGAATGCTACCATTATAATTGGAGTAAGGTTAAGTCTCATGGTAGTTTTGATTTGCATCCCTCTTATTGCTAATGATGTTGAATATTTTTAATACATTTATTGGCCATTTAAATTTCTTTTTTATGAAGTATCTATTTAGTTCACTTGCCCATTTATTGATTGGATTTTTTGTTATTTTTAGATTAAGTTTCTTGAGTTCTCTGCATTTTCTTCTAGATATTAGTTCTCTACTGGAGGAATGGTTGGAAAAATTTTTCTCCCATTCTTTCAGCTCTCTGTTGAGGTTTTCAATAGTTTCCTTTTCTGTACAGAATCTTTTCAGTTTGATGAAATCCCATGTATTGATCCTTAGACAGCCAGAATAAATATCATCAACATGGACATTCTTCCAAAAGTGATCTACAGATTCAATCCAATACCCATTAAATTACCAAGGGAATTCCTCACAGACATAGAAAAATCAGTCCTTAAATTCATTTGCAAAAACAAAAAACCCAGAATAGCCAAAGTAGTTCTCAGCAACAACAGCCATGCAGGAGGCATCACAATACCTGACTTCAGACTATACTACAAAGTCACAGTAAGAAAAACAGCATGGTATTGGCACAAAAACAGACACAGAGATCTAAAGAGCAGAATAGAAGTCTCAGAAACAAATCTGCACACTTAAAGCCAATTGATTCTTGACAAAGGGGACAAAGATAGACACTAAATAAAAGACAGCCACTTCAACAAATGATGGTGGCAAAACTGGTTAACCATATGCAGAAAAATGGAAATAAACCTAACTTTTTCACCCTGCATAAGAGTCAATTCAAGATGGATCAAAGACTTGGAAACCAGACCAGAGACCTTGCAGCTCATAGGCACAGGTAAAAACTTTCTTAACAAGACTCCAAAGGCACAAGAAATCAAAAGGAGGATCAATAAATGAGATTGCATTAAATTGAAGGGCTTCTGTACAGCAAAGGAAACTGTTATCCTTTAGATGTGCTATTTAATTCAGTGTTTCAGAATTTTATTGAACACTTTTAAAACTATACTCATGAATAATACTGGCCTGTAATTTTCTTTTCATATAGCATCCTTGTCTGGCTTTAGTATCAAGGTAATTCTGTACTTGCAAAATGAGTTTGAAGTGTCCTCTACTCTTATTTTTTTAAGAATTTGAGAAGGACTGGCATTAATTCTTCTTTAAATATTTTTTAGAATTCACTAATGAAGTAATTTTCTCATTCTTTTCTCTGTTGGGAGGTTTTTGTGTACTTATTAAACATCCTTACTTATTATTGGTCTATTCTAATGCATATATTCTTGAACTGATCTCTGAGTTCTCAAAATACTCTTTATAATTAAAGAAATCTTTTGGGTTACCCAGAAGTAGTATTGCTTGATCATGTGGTAAGTTTGTTCCCATTCTTCTGAGGATCCTCCATACTCTTTTCCAAAGTGGACTAATTGGGGATGTGTGCCATCTTGTACTCCATTAAGATGTATGCCTACAATGCTCCAATAAAAAATTAAAAAATAATTAAAGAAATATTTGATTGATATAGGACATGATTTGAACACATGATTCTCAGAACCTATAAGAGAATGGTTCTCAAATCTGTTTACACTTTGGATGAATCAATTTGGCTGCTCCCCAAAATACTGATGCCCAGATGCTATACCCAGAGAGAATGATTTGTCTTCAAGAGTGCCTGGATAGCAGGATTTTAAACAAAACTTTCCCATGTGATTTTTTTTTTGGTACAACAAAGGACTTGCAGTGGTCCCACTGACTTAAGAATCTAGATTTGTGGATTCATTTTTACATTAAAGTTATAACAAACTAGTTTCATCCTAAAAGACCCCTGATAAGATGACCCAATGGGCAGAAAGTATTGCAGATATCTGGGTGCTGGTCCAGATATCTCAAATATGTGTGTCATATAGATGCAGCCTTATTTTATCATATAACAAGGAGGATTAGCTGGGAAAATATGAACATATTTATCTCTATCAGAGTGATCAGAGTGGGAGGAATTACACAATTGTTGGAGTTTATCTTTGACTCTCTGAAGAATAGGTCACACAGTTTTAAGCCAGCCTTCCAGCAAATATGAAAACATTAGAAAAACTGCTTATCTGACATATCCATAATAATTTAACATACCATGCCTTTCCCCACTCTGCTGTTCATTTGCACTGTCAAGCATGATAAGTGAACAAAGATAGAAATACTGTTAGAATTTAAATATTACAATATCTCCCTGTCTTTATCATCAATTTCAGTTTCATCTATCTTTTTTTACTTTTTTTCTCTATCCAGCCTCTTTTTATAATGCTCTCTCTTCCATCTTAGAGAGCTTCTAGGATAAGTGTTACTTTTTATTTTAAGCAAGTGACACTAATGAATTTTTCCATATGATGTATATACTGCACATTGCCTTATTCAAATGATTAATTTTAAATAATCACCAAACATGGTGATTTACTGAGACCTCCCAAAACTGCTGAATATTATGCTATAAGGTAAAATCATAAAAATGTACAGCCCCAACATGGGTTAGTCTCTAAGCAAAAATCCTTTGAGCTATGGGCAACTACAAGTTTCTCTGAAGTTTGATGCTTTTAAACAAAGCATCATATCTTTCTTTGGGGACACCCTGATAGAATTTATAGGCTGTTTTATTCTATTCAGAAATATGGCAAATGTGACCAAGAAAATTAGGTATATATAACAATGTATTATTCTAATTCCACCTGTAGGGATGAAAGATGTATTTTAGCTCTTTGAAGATTTAGATATGTATTTCTAGTATTATTTAACAAGTATAAGACACTTTATGAAATAGTATTGTCTTAAAGGTATCCCAAGAAACAGGAGGAAAACTACTGAGGGCAATAGTTCAGTCCATGCAGGCTTTATCTTTACCTCCCATAAAACCCCCTGTTTCAGCCACTTGTCAAGAATCTAGTTATTGCCAATCACTACAGTGATTGATATAAATTTTTTTAAAAAAGAAAAAAAGTAGATATACAGAAATGTAAACTGAAGAACAAGTATTACTGGACAATATTATACTAAGTGAGATTAATTAGTCACAAAAAGTGAAAGGTCAGTTATTATCCCTCATAAACAGAAGCTAAGAAGAAATTGGTACACAGGAGGGACTTCAGATGAATGAGGGGAAATCTTAGTGGAGTAAAAGAGGGAACTAACTGAGGGAGATAGGAAGAGGGAAGAGGGAAACACCTCAACAGTCATGATGTACCTATACAAACTTATAAAAGCCAATCACTGTGGTGAACATAAAAAGGGGGGGGGTGATGGAAACTGGGGGAGGGCTCAACGAATACTGTGTGCATGTATGTCTCTATTACCATCAAAATGTATGAATACAATGCATCAATAAAAAATCTTCCAAAAATATCTTTTTCTGAATTCCCTGCATCTGCATGACAGGTATTTAAACATAAATAGAGAAGGGTCATGATCCTGGTATTTAATTTACACAGAAGAATGAAGGCTAGGATTGTCACGTCATAACCTTTAGGTTATGCCTTCTCAGTCAGACAAAAGTTCTAGTTCATTTGGGAAAAGTAGAGTCTGTTTCACTGATTATTAGGGTAGTTTAATTTTTTTAAAAAAGCTAGTGTTGTCATTTAGGTATACCACAGAAATCTGACACAGAGACCGAATAATCAAGGGCTCCTCTGTTTCAGCTACATCAACATTATAATCACCATCAAGCATTAATTGATGTTTGGGCAAGGTAGTAATCACTGGTCTATGAACAGTAATGGAGAGGTATAAGATGTATTGACATAGCAGTGCAAATGAATGCCACAGGCCTTGTGGATGAAGCCAAAGACACACTTGGATTAGAATTAATCTATTTTTGCCCAAAAGAATCCAGATAGGTTATTTACTCTCAATTCCTCTGGCTCCATGCTAAAAATCTTTTTGGGGTCACATTTTGCCATGAGAAAAGGCTACTACATATTTTGCATTACATAAGATTATGGGGAAATGTTTTAATTTCTACACACTTGCAATTTGGTGAAAGAAAGGACTCTTGCCTTCTCTGAAGCACAGGAGGAAATTGAGGATAAACATTTTGATTCTTTTCTGACTTGAACACCTAGAAGAGTAAATTTCTCTCCAAATATGAATGGATGGCTCTGGAAACAGGAAACAGAAGTGTGGTCCTAGAAACAACAGCTAATGTTTATCAAGTGCTTACTATGAGCAAAGCGCTGTTCTAAGCATTTTGTATGAGTGCACTCAGTTAATCCTCATCATAATTTTATGTGGCCAGTATCATCATTATCACCATTTTACAGAAGAATTTATCCAAAGAATTTAAATTAGATCAATGTCACAGAGCTAGTAAATGGCAAAGCTGGTATTTGAAACTTAGAATTTTGTGTCCAAAGTATGTGTAAAACCACTATGCTAGCGTGCCTTGATACATTCAAGTGATTTTCACCAGATTTGTACTGAAACCTTATACAGTTAGCTCCCTTTTATTATGTGTATAAAATGCACATTGTATGTATATTTCAGAGACAAAGCTCAGTGAGAAGAGTGAAAGCTAAGCTTATGAAAGAACAATTATAAAAAATGATCCTTGACCACAAGAGGGCAGGTTTGCACATGGTCCTGGAGTCTGGAGGGATGCTACAGTGTGTAGCCAGAGGAATTGAGAGTAAATAACCTACCTGGATTCTTTTGGGCTTGCAGACCAGCATGCTCCAGGTCGTAGTGCCAACCAGATTGCAAGCTTCTTAAACTATTGATGCAAATTTTCTAGGAAAAAAATTGTCAGTATGTAAATAGTCCTGACTACATAAGAAAATAGAATGATGCTTTCTTTATGGTTTGCCTGAGGCAGCAGGGCTATCAGGCTGCAAAGGGGACAGCTACAATTTGAAAAACAATATGGGGCCGAAGGAAGGAGACTAGGCTTTGCTTCTATATGTTTACTCACTATATATCATAATGACAATTTCCTTCTGGCTAAGTTCTTAACAGAAGGGATCTGGGTAGGGGCTCACAGTAAGGATCATAATAGTACAGATCTTTGTATCATATTTGACAGTGATGCTAATGGGTGAATTCCTGGTCCGTATCTCTCCAACATAAGTTCTCAATGATTTTAGAATGGTTGACTGAGAAAGTCATTGTAATTTGTCCAGATTAACATCATTAAAACACCCCAGAGAAGAGTTGTTACAATTTCCTTTCCCTCATGTGTTTCAGAAGTCAGAAGTTAATTGTTCTTTCTAGTGTTCTTCCAATAACCTTTCTAATACATGTGTTTTTAATATTGTCTCTCCTATTCGTTCTAAGATGAAATTTGAGATCCTGTATCTCACTTATAAAAATCAAAGTAATAGTGGTGATTATATCATTGGTATTTGCATATGGCCAGATTTATCAAATTGTACTCAGTAAGTATGTGTAGTTAATTGTGCATTAGTTATACCTCAATAAAGTTGCTAAAATCAATATACTTATTCTATTATAAAACAAAAATAAAGGAAATAAATGTAGAAAAATACTATATATTCATTCATTCATTCATTTAGTGGGACTGAGGATTGAACTCAGGGACATTCTACCTCTGAGCTACACCCCATCCCTATTTTATTTTTTATTTTTGAAACCAGATCTCACTAAGTTGCAAAGGGCCTCACTAAGTTGATGAGGATGGCTACAAACCTGTGAGCCTCCTGTCTCAGCTTCCCAAGTACTGTAATTACAAGCATGCACCACCACATCTGGATAATAATATACATTTTATTATGGAAATTGTCATGATTATGAAAGAATATAAAATCAAGTAGAGAGATGCTTGCATTTATATGTAAAATGCCAGAAATGTGACTGCTCCAAATTCAAATTAATACAGAGAGATTTATATTGAGTCTGCTCAATGGGACCACTTGAAACTCTTCCTACCCTAGTGACATTATGGTTAGGGACAAGATTTTATAACATCATTAGCAAGTCTAGGTTAAAATCCAGATAAGCCAAGTAAGTCTTCCCACAATTTGCTAAACACTGGGATTCTTGCATAAATGACTCTAGGGAAAACTATTCATAACTATTCTTATTATAAAATGTGATAGGAATCTCAGCTTAGAATATAAACTCTTTTTTAATCTATGTAAGAGATTAAAAGTCACATAAGATATGGGACAATTCGTGGCTAATAGGAAAGCTCTAAACATTACAAAACATGAAATAAAAAAAACATGAAACATGAACCCTCTCTTTTAATAGTAAGTGGCATCCACATTCACTGTGATTACCTGGGACAACTCTACTTTTCCAGGATACTCGTGTCGGGACCAACAGAATCTAAATTTAATATTTTTTACCCTCTCTCTCTTCTCTTTTGGTGGACTTGAATGATTACGCATTTGTATCATATACTAGTGACTACAGCCTGTGCCTACTGTACCTGCAGCTGATTCTGAAGCTCCTCTATAACCTTATAAAATGCCAGGGAGGACATTCTATAAAAATCTCTCTATAAAACAGAAGTTGCTCTAAGAATGAGTCAGTCATGGCAATAAGGAAGGTCAGTTATTAAAAAGAACGTGCTCTTCAGCCAGTATAAGTTCCAAAAGAGAAATAGGAAGAAATAAGCATAGAGACCATTAGGGTCATTTTGAAGGATTAAGGAATTCAAAGCATGGATTTTATCTACAACACAAAAACCAATGCAAAACAGCTTTTCAGAGGGACAGTGGCTGCTATGCAATACTAGTCAAGTCCAGTTAGCATGAATCTAGCCACAAAAATCAATGTTACATATGTGCTATCAGAATGGCCCATACATAAATCTTGTAACTGGCAGATATATTGATAAATCAACCAGCCATTAATGTTATCAGACTTTTTCACAGATAAGAATGCCACATTTTTAGGTATCCATATATTATTTTAGACAGAAATAAATTCCTAGAGGAAAAGAAAATAACAAAGAAAAAGTATGTACTATTAAACACATTGAGAGTTCTTTTGTTCTCTATTGTTTGAAAAAGCACAAATTTTGAAATATTTTTGTCAAGAAATTATAAGACTTACTTTATTCATTAAAATAAAACAGAATATTTATGGGATATAAGGCAGTCCATCTGCTCTGATGACTGCACTAAGGGTATCAGGACACAATGCACAAGTGGGTAAAAAAATGATTAGACACAAAAAGGACAGATTTTTCTGCTTTTTAAAATCTTGGAAACAATTGCTGTTGTTAAGAAATTTTAGATCTTAGGTTATGATTTTTGAAAGGTTTAATATATAGATCCTTCAGTCTATCATAGTGACTATGAATATTTAGTCTACTAAATGTGATGTGTCTTCAAACTTATAAAATTGATTTTTAGATTTATCACATATGCAAGAATGACAAAAAGTGAACATTTTATACAACAATGTGAATATACCTAATACCATTAAACACTAATTAATATTTTTTTAAAATTAAACTCTGCAGTCAAAACACTGTACCTCCAAGAATATGTCCCAGTGCTGAGTGGTACATTTTGATTACTGTGGTACCAGAGTCACTGAAAAGTATCAAACTTGATTTCAGGGATGTGTTCTCTTTGTTCAAAGCTTTGTCCTAAATCTAAACTGTACCTCTTATAACAGGAGCTCACAATATTTCTTGAATAAATGTTGAATTTATTATTAAATATGTACTCCCATGAGCTTCACTGCCAAGTAGATGATACAATCAAAAATAAAATATGCTTATTGTAGGGATTGAGTGAGATGATTGTGTGAAAATACTTCAGAAACTTTAACCAATAAAAATGATTATTATTGGTATATGATGTTATTTTGATACATCATCTACCGTTTAAACTACATCCCCTTGCATTAATCAATAAATGAACAAAAGTCAAAGAGTTCTTGACTTTTCAGTAACATAACATTACTTTATCTTCTGAAATACTAGCCTATTTTTAATGATGTCCAGTGTTCAGGATTTTTCTGTTCCTTCTCAGTCTCCTTGCTAGTTCTGGAGCTTGGTCTTGGACTCTCTTCTCTCCTTGTGCTCTATTTTTTGCAGTATACTACTTCTTATCATCACTTTTTGTATCAGCATTAGCTGAGAATCCTTCAATTTAAGGATCCCATTTTATGTTTCTCCTCATATCCATACTTAAATGCACAGTTGATGTTTCACACAGACATGGCCACAACTGAATTCTATACCTCCATATCACCCCACCCCATCTCGGCTCAAACCTGGTCTAATTTCAAACTTCCCATTGTAATACAGGTCAACAATACCATTCACTTATTTAAACCAGGGATTTGGGAGTCATCTTCAATTTAACTATTCCTAGCTTCTCTCTGTTCCTCAACCCACCTGTCAGCAACATATTTGCATCTACCTTCAGAATACACCTCAAATCTCTACTGCTCTCTGTAGTCCCTGCCAGCACTCAAGAACAATGCACCCTTCGTTCTTGCTTGGAAGACCTCAGTAGTGTCCAAATAGACTTCCTTCTTCCATACACTGTTGAGTTGCCAAAGGTAACATTTTAAACTTTAAATCATGCCCATCCTCTTTTTTACCTTTCTGTCCATTGTGCTTAGAATGTCGTTTAAATTCCTTGACTTTTCTTACAATGTTCTGATGATCAGACTGTTGTCATATTATAGAACTTTGATTTGTTTCCCCTCTCTTCCCTCTTCTGTTCCAGCTTCTGTGGCTACATCTATGGCATCTGAGCAAATTGTTCCTTCTTTCCTTCCAAGGCCTTTCTACATGCATTTTTCTGCCCTATTAGCACCTCAAATGATCAGATCCTGTTCTCTTTTTTGTTCTGAGCATACTTACCTTTTCTAAGAAAACCACCCCCTGCTGGGTGCAGTGGTAGACACCTGTAATCCAGTATTTGGGAAGCTGAGACAGGAGGATCTCAGGATTGAGGCTAGTCTCAGCATTTTAGTGAGATCTTTAGCAACTTAGAAGGACCCTGTTTTAAAATAAAAACAAAATAAGGCCTGGGTATAGCTCAGAAGTAGAACACTCTTGGGTTCAATCCATAGTACCACAAAAAAAAGAAGAGAAAAAAGAAAAAGAAAGAAAGAAAGAAAAAAAGAAAGAAAGAAAGAAAGAAAGAAAGAAAGAAAGAAAGAAAGAAAGAAGAGCACCTTTATCTCCTTACATAAACTAGTCTCCCTCTCCCGATAGTTCTTTATCACCCTCTATTTTATTCCTCAAGACCAACTATGATTTGAAATGCTTTGTTTATGTACATAACATTCTTCCCGCTAACTATAATTTAAGTGCCTTGAGGGTGGAAATGTCTTTTTTTTTTCACTAACATATCCCTGATACCTAGAAAAGAAGCTGGATATCTGAACTGAGTTTCTTAAGAATGTTTCTCATGGGACATTCTTCTTCAGAGTACTTATGTCAATTTGCAATTATACAAGTCTTAGCATAATCATGTAAACTATAAATAATTGTGTCCTTCATATTTCTGAAAAGTCCACAGGGATAGAAAATGTCTACTTTTGGCCAACAGAGCCCAGCACAGGGTTTGGAATATAATAAATATACAATGAATAATGTTTGGTTTTATTGACCAAAAAGTAACTTTTGATTATTGTGGTCATTGGTTTTGAGTGTTGACTTGACTGAGTTAAGGGATACCCAGATAGCTGGTAAAGCATTAGGATTCTCAATTATTGAATTAATTATTCTCATTGCTTCAGTAGACTCTGAGCCCATCATCCTTCTGCTGAAAAGCAAACCCCAGTGGTTTGGCATCTGAGTAGAAAGACAGGGTGACCTAAAGTATGTCTATGAGAAAAGATTGGCATGAAAGTCCATAGACTGAGGGGAAGACCTGCCCCTAACATAGGCTGGCACAATCCAATTGGCTGGTCTGAATAGAAGCTAGAAGAGTATATTTCTGTTCTCTCTTATCCAGAGTCAGGATGGTCCTCTTCTACCATTAAACTTTAGGACTCCTGATGCTCTAACTTTTAGACTCATACTAACAGCTTCTGAGGACTCTTGGGCCTTTAGACTTGGCCAAAGCTATGGTACCAATTTCCTTGTATGTCTTGCAGATGACTTATCATGCTTTTCAGGCTACATAATTGAGTGAGCCACTTTCCCTAAGAAATCCTTTCTCATATCTTTGTGTATTCTGTCAGTTCTGTGTCCCTGGAGAATCCTGAACAGAACACCTGTACAGAAACTGACATCAGATCTGCAACCTTAGATTAGAAACAATGACACTTGGGTGGTAGCTGTGTCTCAGTGGTGGTATGCTTGCCTAGCATGCAGAGGGCCCTTAGCTCAAACCCCAGCACCAAAGTAAAAAAGAAGAGTTATAGTTCTAATCTTATTTTTTAAATTATACTATATTTCTCTATTTACTCCAAGAATGTAGCATTTTGTCTGGCCTCCATTATCTTTAATCTTAAAAATGATGTTCTAAAAATCATGTACAAATATCTTACATATAAAAACCTTTTATAAAAATTCTGACAATTTCACTGTTTTCATAAAACTATAGCATGAAAATGTATGCTAAGTGCAAATGTCACTCAAAACAAGAAAGCTATATGACTTTTGTAGATAAACCATTGTCTATAAATTTCACTCTGAATTTTAAAGAATTTCTGAAGTATAGACCTTTTTTATAAACGAAAGTAGACACTTAATTTTATTCCTCAATTCAAAAATATCATTTTGAGGTGGATTCACTGCAGATTCAGATATCATGGGCAGTACTTCAGAACTTGATAACTTCAAAATGGAGTTTTTCAAGCTTATATTCAAGTGGTTCAGTGGGGGATTAAAACACATTGCTGATCTCAGGTCCCATAGAGAAATATCAACTCTTATACTCCAGTGGACTTAGAGGTTGAAGCTGCAGTCCAATATCAGCTATGTACTTCACTTTATTCTAAAGATAGAAAAAGGCAGAGTTTTTTCCCCCCTGAATATTCAATGTTTTTTATTACGACACTGTTGTTTTAAGTCTACACTATTTAGTTTCCATGTTACAGGTAAAATCATGTTATGACAAAGTTTTTCTGGCACTTCCATAGTCAGTATATTCTCTTAAATAGTGATCTCTAAAGGGATCTTTAAGGAATTAGTGAGATTTGTGTAGATGACAGAAGAGGGAAGAAAGAGGGTTGAAGGTGGAAATGAGCATGTTTCAGGAAAGTGAAAATACTGTTCCACACTTTTTAGAGGGAATATGTGGCAAGGAAGAAGACAAAATGATTGTGTAGGTAGGAAGGTCTACCAACCTTGAAAACTCTCAAAATTATTAACACTTGACTCTGGGAGATAGGGTGCCCCTGAAGTTGCTACGTAAATGAAAAAGAATCTCAAAGTTATCTAGAAGTTTATTGTGTTGTTTATGGTATTACTTATGGCATTTATTTACATATTTTGTTTGAAATTTGTCAGAGTTATGGATCAAATAAACAGTTTTAGGAAAATTATGCTTCCTAGAAGAGATATAGGTATGCAGAATTCTGAGCACATAATAGATACTCAATACATATTAGCTTTCAATCCTTCTGGCTAAAACTTTGGAACTTTTGTTAGTTCTGTCCCCACAATAGTCATTTATTAAAATGCAGAGCAATTATAATACTTTATGAAGGCTCTTCATAAGAGAGAGCATCCAGATATGGATACTGTCATCATCCATTTTCTCTTGCTATAACAAAATACCCAAGGCTACGTAATTTATAAAGAAAATTTTAGTTTGTCTGATAATTCTAGAGGGTGGGAAGTTGCCAACTTTGGTGAGGACCATGTGCTGCTCTTTGAATTGTGGGAAAGTAGAAGAGCAGGCAGTCATATGCAGAAGAAAGGGGGCACATGTCAAGAGAAGAAGCAGAAAGTGAGTCAGAGAAGCCCAACATACTTTGTAATAACCTTCCTCCAGGATAACTAACCCATATTTGCAAGATCTACATTAATCTTTTTATGAGGGTTTATCCCTCATGACCTAATTACCTCTTGAAGTTCCCACCACCTTGCAACACTGCCAATGGGAAGTCAAATTTCAACATGAGTTTGGTGGGGAGAAACAGTATCTAAATTATAGCACATCTGATCATCAGATTCCTGGAGGCAATATTGCCAGGAGAGACTTTGTACTACTCTTTACTTTGTTGAACAGATGGCTGGTAATTCTATATGCAACACATTTTAAAAAATAGTTGAATAACTGATGAAAATACAAGCATAATTCAGAGTTAAATATTCAACTGTAGTTCAAGTTTACTTTAGAATCATGAAGACGAATGAATTTTTTTTTTTTACTGTAAATTAACTGTTTTTCAAAGCCTTTCCCAGGACACTCACCCAGAATAGAGTGAAGGAATATTCCACAGAGAATATTATGTAGAAAATTCAGAGGCGTTTGGAATTGATATCCACTTGGATTAAGATTTTAAAATTCCTCCATTATATTTCCAGCCTGGGCTGACCAGAAATGAGAGCATAGCCTTGAACACAGGGATGTTTCCTGTATAGAGTGACTAGGAGGAGACACATAGGACAATGAGTGGCCCCACAGTGGCTCTGTAAGGACTAATGATTTCCACAAGATGGTGGTGACTAAGCAGGTGTGAGAAACCTCAACCTAGGGCTCTATCCATCTGCTCTCCTGCATTCCTGTCTCAACTATTAAGCCCTCTCCTCTCTCCTCTCCTCTCCTCTCTCCTCTCATTTTCCTTTAGTTTCTTTCTGTCACAGTACATTTTAAGAATAAGAAGGGCCCTGCACTCAGAAGTTTATGCTCACTGAACTCATACCCAGCTAGTTTGGGGAAGAGTTTGTCAAGTCTGCTTCCAGAGGGGAGGTGAACTCAGAAGCATATTTGTGACCTGACCTTCCAGCTCCCCCTGCCTCAGTGGCCTGGCTCTGATACTGCCCATGTGTGTGAGGCCCAAGTTCTCTCTTCTAAGTCCAGAGGGCTTCTGTTTTCTGCTTCTATGTTTTCAGATTCGTTGCCCTGATGACAGCTGACTATGGGATGACTTATCTACTGGCTTACTCTGACAACCAGTTTAAACCTGAAGTTTAAGACATGCTTTTCTCCCTGATATATATGAAACTGTTTAGTGTACCACAATTAAAATAAGACATACCATAACCTATGCTAGTGGTTGGGCTCCTACTCTATGGCTTTTGAATACTCTTACAATACCCATATAATTGACAAATACTAACTGATGATATTACATGTAATACTAATATATCTACTATATGTCATCAGGGCAGGTAAAGCTATGCTATACCACAGGCCTAGTCCTTAAAGCTTTGAGTTCTTCAAAGGCCATAGCAATATTTAAGAACTAAAAAAATGTTGGATCTAAATATATAAAAGTGAAATAACAGTGGAAAATTAAAAGTAATCAATATTTAAATGGCTGCAAAAGTGAACATTGTTTCAACATCATTAATTGTTAACTTTCACATCCATTAACATTTTATAACCCTTGAAAACAATTTGTAACTTATTTGAATTATTTCACTTTTCAGAAATTCCTTGGTGTATGTTTGAAGCTGAGACTACGGAGAAATTGGAACACATTGAAAAGCATTTGGCTCATGGCCAAACTTCAAAAACAAAATTATAAATATCTTTAAAATGGTATAGTAAAACTAATCATTTAATGAGCCATAATGTGGATACTAAAATTTAATATGCAGCAAGTGATGTGTAGAAGGGCCTGGAAAATGTGTTAAAGTAGCAGTGGCCTTAAGGCAGCTACCTCTGTGTGCCATCCATGGTGCCAAGGAAACCACAGGTAACTGAAATGACCTTGGTCATGGTGAGAGTCACAGACTCTGAAGGAAATATGTAAAATGTATTCAATGTGATAAGGATAAAGATGCAAAATAAATGTCATTAAAACATGACTCTAAGCCAGGCGTGGTGGCGCACGCTTGTAATCCCAGCATTCGGGAGGCTGAGACTGGAGGATCGCAGTTTGTGGACAGCCTCAGCTACTTAGTGAGGCCCTTTGCCACTTAGTGAGAACTGGTTTCAAAATAAAGAATAAAAAATAGGGCTAGCAGTGCAGCTCGGAGGTAGAATGCCTCTGGGTTCCATCTCCAGTACCGAAAAAAAAAAAAAAAAAATCTTGACTCTATAAGAATTAGGGCTTGCATAGTTTTCTCACTGTATTAGTCTGGTTTCTCCAGCGAAACAGACCCAGCACAATTATATATATAGTCAGACATTTCTTGACCTCAGTGCCGTGTTCTGAGAAATACCTCAAATGACTTTATAGTTGTGAGAACTCATAGAGTGTACTTACACAAAGCTGGCTATGATGTCACTAGTGTTGCGATCTTCTAGGTCCACCTTCATATATGTGGCTCGACATTGAACAAACATTGTTGTGCAGAGCATCATGACTTTCTCTCTCTCCTACTGTGAGAAATTATCTCTTGAAATGATAAAGGCTGAGAAATCTGACAGTGTGCTCTCTGCAAGCTGAAGAACCACCAAAGCTGGTGGTGTCTGAAGGCCTGAGGACCAGAAGATGAAATGAGACATCTGAGCTCAAACAGTGACACAGAAGAATAAAAGGCTGATGGGTGTGTCCATACAGCGCCTCCCTCGGCCTGAGCAGCCTGCAGCCGAAGGCAAAACTTTAAGTAAAGTGATTCAGCAGAAAATGGGCTAAAGATGGCGCCTGGAGGAAGATACGAAGGCGTGGTTTCCCCATTTGTTATGGGTGGCGAGACTGAGCAGTTTTTCCCTTTTTACCTTTAAAGGAACTTTCCGCACACATGAATGGCTCATGTGCTGGCCTGGGATTGGCTGTGAACTACGTGCTAGTGATCTTTATCCCAGATAGGCTAGGCTATTTCTCATGGGAATTCCCCTCGTGGCTTGGTGCTATATATATGATTGTTTGGAGAGAAATAAATGAGATCTTGCTTGACTTGACTCCCGGCTCGTGGGTTTGTGTTAGAGTCGTCAGTACTCATCATTTCTCTATGCCCCGCCAGCTGTCGGGCTGGATCCCGACAAAAGGCAAATTCCTCTTTCCTCCAAATTTTGCTCTATTCGGGTTCTCAATGGATTGAACAATGCCTACCCACAACAAGGAGAGAAATTTACTGAGTCCACTGCTTTGAGTTATAATCTCATCTTGAAACACTTTCTCTAGCACACCCAGAAATGATGTGTGACTTGGGAACCCTGTAGCCCAGTTAAGTAGATGCAAAAAATTAACCATTGTGCTCAGGCTGAACTCCAGAAATTCTGGTCCCACTGTGGTTATCTCTTATGTGAATACAACACATGGAATTTAGGAACACCAAAACCAGATTCACTGAGGATGGAAGATTTATTGATTAAAATGGAACAATGCATAATACCTTGACTTGAACATAAATTTATATACCTAATAAGTATATATTTGAGATTCTGATATAACTTGCCATTCTTTTCCTTAAGGAACTAATTTTGACTAAGCAAGAATACAGCTTACAGGATAGCCTAGTGCTTGCTTATTTCCACTTTTTTTATGTGACCCTCATGATTTTTGCTTTACAATGTTTGGTCATGAATATGTATCAGTCTTCATTTCTATTTAAGTGTTATCTGAAGCCTACTATGTTTCTCAAGCTTAGCTTCAGTAATAATAAAGTAATAAACTATCTCTTACTGAGTCTTAACCTGTACTGTAGCCATATATTTTATTTAGCTATTATATCTCAAGGTGAAATTTATTATTTTTGTTTTGAAGAGTTTAAAAAAAAAAAAAAACAGCCTCAGAAAAAGGGCTACTGACCACATAGCAAATATCTTAGACCAAAGCTCAGACCACAGTCTCACTATAATACCTACCTAATTTTTTCACCACAAGGTCCCCTTCTCAAAATTTTGCCACTTGATTTTTATTGATTTAGTTTTTTAGTACATTCTATACGGTGCTGGCTGGATGTGGGAATCCAAACAACACATAGTTTGCCTTCTACCTTTGAGGCACAATCAACATTTTTGCTGGTCATGAACATCTCTTATGCCTTCAACTCACAGAGAAGGATACATAGAGCTACTAGACAAGCATAGTCATTTATGCACTGAAGTCTCAGCTGGAGACAAATTTCTCCTGCTGTAGCATGTCAGAGCACTATTCTGTTTAATATTATTGAATTACCTTTCATAACAATTCATAAGTCCAATTGTCTCATTATTTTCTATCCAATACTAAATATACTACCTATTAATAGGGACAAACCCAGAACACTTTTGGCACAGAAAGAAAGATTACAAATTCATGTGGTGTCTTTGTTGTGGGTCTTCACTACTCTTTACAGATTATTCTAATTGCTTGCTAATATAATTGCCCAAAGTTTGCTTTCAGTTAACAAGTCTTTATCAATTGATTTCCACAGTAGTCTGCTTCCTTTAATGTGCCTCGCAAAATGCCTGCTGCTATTTACTTAGTATTAAGAAGGGAATGGCTTCTTTCTAATCTGCAGTCTCTGTCCTGTGTCTGTTTCTCTTCTTTCCATATAATCAACAATCTGCTGTTTACTGCAGAAGTAGAAAGGGTAATAATTTGTTCCCTTTAGTGGGAAGAGAAAAATTCTGATTGAGATCATGTTTAAATATGAATCTCTTATAAGGCAGAAATGTGTATAACATATTTAGCGATTAATATTCCTAAAAGGGCTATATGGTTTGCCCATTTTGTACTCAAAATCATGTGTAATACATAATTAGTCTGATGTGAGGAAAACAGTTAGTATCTTAATTTCTACCAAAGGTCAGGAAAGAAAAAACTATTTGGTCATTTAAAAAAAAATCAGGGAAAAAATATGAAAAACTTTACACTCATACATTATTTTTAAAATATCTTTTGGAATTCACATATAAATTTTATTAACTTGGTTGTTTCTAGTGCAATTTTCACCTCATATCAATAGCAAGCTTTATGCTTAATAGTGTCCAATTAAAATCAGGTGGAAAATAAAAGTGCCTGTTATTATTGTTGTTATCTAATTGTTCTGGAAGCACTAATCAAAGCCATAAGATATGAAATCAAAACAAGAGGTATAATTATTAGAAAAGAAAATGCAAAATTATCATTTTTTCCAGATGGCATAATTATATACAAAGAAACATAGAAAGGAGCTAACTGAAAAATGTAAGAATTAATAAGAAACTAAAATAAAATGTACTAATACAAGATGGACACACAACTCCTCCTTTCTTTCCCCATTGGCAATCTACCCAGACAGGCCTTTTCTCTATTATACTATTGAAGATGACCTTTCTGGGGTCTCCCCATCAAGAGTGCCTCTGCTGCTGATGAACAAGTAAAGATAATCATATCCTGAGTGTCAGGCCACGGTGTGAGATTTCCTCATCGAAATTTTCACCATCACCCTGAAATTCAGAAATCTGGCAGTTTAAAGCCAAGAAACTGTGATAACATTGATGCAGAATGATGGGCTGATGCATTTGTGAAGTTATGGTTTCCCAGTTATGATCCTCATGAAATAAGTAAATGAGTTTATGGGGAAATTTGCATTTTCTTCCATTAACACTCCTGACACTAATGAAAGCAAGACATCAGGAGGCAACAATAGATGACATGAATCCCTGACAAAGGCATGTGTGATATGCTAGGAGAAAATGACCAGCCACATGATAGAGAATCAGTGAAATACATCTACAACTGCATCCAAGGCAGAAGCACCATAAATGCCTACCTTTCAGGGTTTCTCAACTTTGGAGGATACAGAAGTGAAGAGATGGTGAGTGTGGAAGGCTGCAGAGGCTGCAGAGGAGCGCGAACAGGAGATGAGGGGCTTCAGATGAGTAAGGTGACTTGGAACAACAACTCAGCCTTGCTCCAGCCATGGATCTTTATTTGGAGGATTCCTCCATTCTTGTTTGAGTAATTATGAGGAATATCACCTTACAGAGGCAGCAAGCAAAGGGTGGAATATTGGATTTAAGAATCTACCATATCTTTATGTTTAAATTTCTCTTTGTTCAAAGAGAAATGGATAATTCTGCAATGTAAGTGTCACCATTTGTAGGGCTTGGTACATGTTGGATTGCCAAGGCTTTCTTCCTTGCCTATTGATGCTGACTTTGGGGTAGTTGGAGCCTTGTGCAATTAAGAATGTAATAACCCCTGGGCGTGGTGGCGCACGCTTGTAATCCCCGTGCTTGGGAGGTGGAGACAAGAGAATTGCTCAGGTTTGAAGCCAGCCTCGCTGACTTAAGAGACCCTATTTCTAAATAAAAATATAAAATGGGTCTGGGAGTGTAGCCCGGAGGTAGAAAGGTTTCCAGGAACCCCAGTACCACCAAAAAAAAAATTAATTTAATGACCTTCAAAATGAAGCCCAATACATTGCTTATTACCTTCTAATCTATCTTTCCCATGTCTTCATTTAAGCCACCAATTTCAGGAGACTGATGAACAGACTCAGAGGCAAGAATTCCATTGTGGCAGCATGAGCTCTAATATTTAAGAATGAAGGTTCATGTGCAATTAATTCACCTTTCTGTTGCTGTAACAACATACCACAGATAAACAATATCTAAGAAGGAAAGATTCATTTTTGGCTCCTGGTTTCAGTCCATACTTGCTTGGCATGTTACCTTTGGATCTCTAATAGTACAGTTCATCATAGAAGGGATTATGTGGTGGGGAAAACCAGCTTACTTCATGACAGGAAGCAAAAGGAGAAGAGAGAAGGGACCTCTCCTTGAAAGGCATACCCCCAATGACCTAGCTTCCTTCCCCTGGACCCCATCAACTAAATGCTCTACCACCTCCCAATAGTACCACAGGCTAGCAACCAAGCTTTTAACACAGGGGCTTTTAGAAGACTCTCCAGATACTAACTCTAGTACATATTGTGACCAATTTACCTAGCACAATGAAATCAGTCAATGCTTTGCCCTTTTAAAGCAAAACCAGCTAATCACTGTTGGTTAGCAAAATTGAACTCTGACTGAGAAATATGTAAACATATTAAATTTATTTAATATACTTTATCTCATATTTTCTTATTGTCACAATATTATATTTTCAATTAATTAATTTTTATTGGTGTATTGTAGTCATATAAAGTAGTACAAGATGTTAAAGGCATATATGCACACATCACTTTAGCCCTTACCCAATTTTCTCCTCATTTTCTTCTCTCTTCCTCCTTCTCATATTTGGTTTAGTGATTGACTTTGATATGTTTGTGAATGTACATTATGTGTTTTACGGAGTTTCCCTCTTCCCTCCTCCTATCACCTTCAGTTAAGCCTTCTTATTTGCTCATCTATAGTTTCTCCTACTTTATCTAGAATTCCTCCTATAAATCTTTTTCTTCCTAGTTTCCACATTTTAGAGATAGCATCTGATTTCTTACTTTTTGATTGTAACAATATTATTTTTTATTTTTTTATTTTTAATTTTTTATTAGTACACTGTATTCATAAATCATAATGGTATAAAGAAAATACTTTTGTAGACATACATGCACACATCGCCCAGTTAGTCCCTACCCGATCCCTACCCCGTTCCCTCCCCATCCCTCCTTCCCATGCTTGGCTTTGGTTGACATCTAGTTTTATAGCAATTTATCCAATATTAATGATGATAATCTCACATAACAGTTTCATTTGTCTGATACCAAGCTTTTGATGACTTAAATATAACATTTCAGTATTTGTTTTTGCTTTCTTTCTTACCAGAGAATATTTTTTTCTTTTGTTTTTTAGGTGAAACTATCATACATTTATTTATTTATTTTTCAGAAAAAATCTATCCTGATATGGAATATGGACTCTAGATACCCAAAACAATCTCGAAGAAGAACAAAGCTAGAAAATGTATATTTTCTGATTTCAAACCATATAAAGCTACAGTAATTGAAATAGTGTAGTACTGTTCTAAAGGCAGATATATAAACCATTGGAGTTAAATAAAAGCCTAGAGATAAATTCTTCCATATATTGTCAGGTTATTTTTGACAAGGTTTCCACAAACATTTGGTGGAGGAAATAATAATATTTTAACTAAATATTGTTGAAAAATAATAATTACATGAAAAAGAATAAAATTGGATCCTTACCTAACACCATATACAAATATTAACTCAAAATAGATAAAAGACCTAAATATAAATCTTAAGATTATAAACTTTTAGAAGAAAATCTGGGTCATAAAACCTCACAACATTGAAATTGGCAGTGGTTTCCTGGATATGCTTTCAATGGCAAAGACAACAGAAGAGTATACAAACTCCCTAAAAAAATATATATATTGTATATCCAAAGACAATGTAAACAGAATTAAAAGTTACTGATAGAATGGGATAAAATATTTCCAAATGCCATATCTGAAGGTATATTAATATTCCAACTAGAAATCCTAAAAATTAGTAACAATGAAAGCAAATAATACAATTTAGAGATAGGTAAAAGACTAACATAAATAATGAATCTCCACAGATTACCAATCTTAGTTGTCTGTTGGATGGAAAATCTTGTTTCTCTGGTTCTGGTGTGTGTTACCTATTTCTTTTTTGTAGTTAATCTCTTTGAGTATTTTCTCTAGCGCTGGTTTTGAAGACATAAATTCCTTCAATTTCTGTTTGTCATGGAAGCTTCTTAATCCCCATCTAATTTGATAGAAAGTTTTGCTGGGTAGGAAATTTGGGGCTGGAAATTGCTTTCTTTCAGAGTTTGGAATATGTTACTCCAAGCCCTTCTGGCTCTCATGACTTGGTTTGGGAAGTCTGGAGTGATTCTAATTGGTTTGCCTCTGAATATCACTTGGCCTTGTTTTTGTTGCCTTTAAGATTCTCTGCTTGGCTTCCACATTGGTCATTTTGACAATTATGTGGCGTGGGGATCCTCTTCTCTGATCCTGCTTAAAGGGAGTTCTATAAGTTTCCTGGACCTGTGTATTGACCTCTTGCTCTATGTTTGGAAAATTTTCTGCTATTACTTCCTTGAAGAGATTGTTGATCCCTTTGGTTTCACCTTCTTTTCCCTCCTCTATTCCAATTATTCTTTGGTTAGCTCTCTTAAAATGGGCCCATATTTCTTCAATGTCAGATTCCTGCTGTCAGATTTTTTTTTCCTAAATTAGAAACTATGCGTTCATTTTTGGAGTGATCATCTTCTAAGAGCAAGATTCTATTCTCCATGTGGTCTAATCGGTTGTTTGTGCTTTGAATTGAGGCCTTTACTTCATTAATTGCATCTTTTATCTCTTTTTGGCTCTCTCTGAATTCTTTTTGAAACACCTTTATTATTTCTACAGTTATTTTCCTGATTTGATTTTTTAGAAATCTCTGAATTTCTGTTTTATCAGGTTCTGATGTTGTGGGGTTGTGGGCATTCATTGCTCCATTGTTATTCCTCTTTCCCATGATTTAGGAAGTTTGTGCTTTCTCTGGGTTCTTCCCTTGGATCACCACGACTTCACTTAAGGTGCTCTGGATCTCAAGTCTGTGGTATCTCGGTCCCCACTACTCCTTTACTGGGTAGTATCGCAGAGTCTCAGACCCTGAGAGTCAATCGAGGCTGCTTTAGACCATGGGGGGGGTGCCAGGTTGGGCGTTCTCCTATGGTGTGATATCTCTGCCACTGCCACTCCCCCACTGGGTCAAGTCCCTGGGAGTACAGTACTGGGATTTCTCCTCTAGGGGCCACAATTTGACTCACTCTTGTTGAGTGTGCAGATGGAGCTGTAGTGGACTCTGTGAATTCGCTGCTGCTGCCACCGGTGGCAATATGGTGTCACTGTCTTGCCCTCGGCCGTGAGGCTGGCCTATTTCTTTTCTGTTTTTGAGCTCCGCTCTGAGTCCCTGAAGGGTGTGCTGAGCCCAGCCTCTGGGAGCTTTAGATGCTCCCTGCACCGAGAAATCTGCCAAATCCCACCCAGCTGATCTGCAGCGGCTCACCTCGGCTCGCTGTCCGCCACTCCTCTCTGGAGACTGGTGGGCTGTTGAGTGCATTGGTCTGGTGCCGTCCGGTGAGATCACGGCTGCCGCCAGCAGTAAGTTGCTGCTGCCGCGTCCTCATGTGTGAGGCCAGCTTATCTCCTCTCTGGTTCTGAGCTCCATTATGAGTCTCCCTCCTCTCTGGACTCTCTGGAGCCTGGTGCTTCAAGGGAAGATGGCACCCGCTGCTCCATGCCATGGCTCCAGCCACAGCACTGCGATCTGGTTTCTTCTGGTGTCTCGTTTTTCCAGCCCTCTTTTTCTCTGTCCCTTGTAATTACATTTTTTGTTTCTCTGCTGATGGTGTTTTCTGGCTATGAAAGGCGCTGATTTTGTGGTAATAGAGATTGGTTGTTAGCAGGGCTCGTAAGACCTGCTTTTCTCCGTCGCCATTTCCCGGAAGTTGTAACAATATTATAATCAATGCTACAGTCTAAAACTCATGTATTCTAACTAATGCTGATGGCAATGGGATTTGCTGACATTATTGCTAAGAGCTGCTAGTCCCTTTCTCTGTGTAATTATGGATGTTGTGATTATTTAAATATTGGGAAACAGCTGTAAGAACATGATTTTCTGTATAAATAAAATCTATCATAGGAGGAACATTCTTAGTAGCAACACTCAATGCTAGATTATCCTTTCAGTGGAGAGAGGTTAGCAAGAATTTCATTCTAAAAACCACATATTGTTTTTCCTCAACTCATTCCCATCCTTGTAGTTCCAATAAACTTTCACATAGACCTAGCTCTGACTTTGTAGGTTGGCTTTAGTCTAGGGTCATCAACAATCAACAGTGAATCATTAGGCTGAAGAATGTTTAGGAGGGCTGGCAGTGATCTTTGGGAAGGAGAAGGGAGGAGGTGGAATGTAAAGACTACTCCCAAGATAATCTAGAAAAGAGTTTGACCTTAAAATTTTTTATTTCATAATTTTTAAATTCAATCTAATTTAACTACATAGCTTTTTTTTTTTTTTTTTTTTTTTTTTTGGTGGTACTGGTGGTGGAACCCAGAGGCTTTCTACCTCCAGGCTATACTCCCAGACCCATTTTATATTTTATTTGGAAACAGGGTCTCACTAAGTTGTTGAGAGCCTCAATAAGTAACTGAGGCTGGCTTCGAACCTGTGCAATCCTCCTGTTTCAGCCTTCCAAGCGCGGGGATTACAAGCATGCACCTTCACGCCTGGCAACTACATAGCATTTTAAGATGTAAAAATAATAAAAACAAAGCTTCAAAATTGTGGGTTTTTTTGTTTTGTCACATTTGTTAAGTGAGAACAGTTTTTATTATTTCATTATTATACAATTTATTTAAAAATAGGCTTCCTCTATAAGAAATAATTATGTTCAATGATTGAATTGGGTTTTCTTTGCTTGACCTCAAGTTTATGCAATTATCACTATTGAAAACTATATTTTTTGCTGGGTGTGGTGACGTGTGCTTATAATCCCAGCACTTGGGAGGCAGAGACAGGAGTTTTGAGCATGTTCGAAGCCAGCCTCACTGGCTTAAAAGACCCTGTTTCCAAATAAAAATATAAAAAATTGGTGTCTGTGAGTGTAGCCCGGATGTAGAAAGGTTTCCAGGAACACCAGTACCAAATAAATAAATAAAATAAAATAAAATAAAATAAAAATTAATAGATCTTCTACATTAGAACAACTAAACAAAGTAAATAAGTAAATAATATGATGAGGAAGTCATATTTCAATTTCATTTTCCATTCTAATAAAGGATAAACTACACATAGAACAATAGAGCAGAATAAAGACTCAGAAACAAATCCACAAACTTACATTCAATTTATTTTTGACAAAGGGGCCAAAAATATACACTGGAAAAAAGCCTCTTCAAAAAATGGTGCCGGCAAAACTGGTTAAACATATGTAGAAAAATGTAAATAACCCTACTTTTTCACCCTGCGCAAAAGTCAATTCAAGATGGATAAAATACTTGAAAATCAGATCAGAGACCTTACATTTCCTTGAAGAGGGCGTAGGTCCAACGCTTCAACACATAGGCACAAATAAAACTTTATCAACAAGACTCCAAAGTCACAAGAAATTAAAAGGAGGATCAATACATAGAATTGCATTAAACTGAAGTGCTTCTGTAAAGCAGAGGAAATTATCAAGAACTTCAACAGAGAGCCAACAAAATGGGAGAAAATTTTGGCCAACTATTTCTCCAATAGAAGGACTAAGATCTAGAATATACAGAAAGCTCAAAAAAAATCAACACTAAGAAAACAACCCAATCAAAAACTGGGGAAGTCAACTAAATGGACATTTCAAAAAAGAACAAACTCAAATAGCCAATAAATGTATTTTAAAAATGCTCAACATCATTTGCAATTAGAGAGGTACAAATCAAAACTACCCTAAGATTTCAGCTAACTCCAACTAGAATGGCAACCATTAAAAGCACAAACAAATGCTGGCAAAGATGTGGAGATGTGGGAACTCTAATACATTGTTGGTGCGCTTGCAAATTAGTGCAATCAGTTTGGTAAACAGTATGGAGGATCCTCAGAAGGTTGGGAACAAACCTACTATATAATCCAGTAATACCACTTCTGGGTATCTACCCAAAAGAATGAAAACCAAACTACCAAACTAATACATGCATATCTATGTTCATAGCTGTACAATTCACAATTGCAAATTATGGAACCGGCCAAGATGTCCATCAACAGATGAATGGATTACAAGTCTAAGGGACATGAACACAATTTAATTTTAGTCAGCCATAAAGAAGAACAAAATTATGTCATTTGTAAAAAATGAATGGATATGGAGAACATTATGCTAAGTGAGATTAGTCAGTCACGAAAAGTAAAAAAAAAAAAAAAAAAAAAAAAAAACAGATACTTTTCCTAATATGCAGAAGCTAGAGAGAAAAAGGGTCATAGGTAGAACTCTAGACAAAGAAGGAGAAACTATAGATGAGCAAATAAGGATATATGCCTCTAACATCTTGTACTTCATTAAGATGTATGACTACAATGTACCAAAAAAAAGAATTAAGTCTTAAAAAATAACAACAGAAAAAGATAAACTGCAAAGGAATCACCTCAATGAAAAATATGTGAAGCTCATATAAAAAACTATAACACTAAACCTAGATGATTTTAATAAATAAAAATTATTATAAGACAATAAGTATCTTCACTTTATCATTTGAAAATCACTTAGTGTTGATGAAAGTTATAATGAATATTTTTCTAAGTTCACAAAGTCTTTCTAAAGATACTCTCAAATAATAAAATATAAATAGTAAAATATATAATAAAATATAAATCAGAATAATAAGTAGGTATTATTTCTATTGAATATAAAAATATACCATAAAATTATCTTTAGAAGTCCCAATGGCAGAAGAAAACTAATGAAATATAATAAAGAGCACCCAAACATAACATATCACAAAGTTTAATATGTAATATAGAAGGCATCACAAATGATTATAAAGGGAAAACATATAATGAAGAGAATTTATAAAATTATACTGGAATAACACTATCCAGGTTCTGATACTACACCACATATTAAAACAAATTTCAGTGAGGCTAAAGAGTTGAATATTTATTCCTTCTCTCATTAAACATGTCCTTATTGAAAGCCTATTATGTGCCAGGACTTGTTTTTGGCACATGTGATAAAGTACTAAACAAAGTAGAGATCTTTCTCATCAAAGAAAATAAAGAAAAGGCAAAGAAAATAAACTACTAAGTAGTTTTAAAATAAAGTCCATGAATTAATAGTAAAAAAAAAAAAAGCAGGAGAAAACAACTGAAGTTAGTAGAAATTTGTTGTCAGATGTGGGGGTAGGGACAGGCGACATTTGACTAGAGATCTCAATAAAGTAAGGAAGCAAGTCACAAAAGCATCTGGAAGAAGATCATTTTTTGGAAGAGCAAATGGTTAAGAACCAAGACCTAGAATTGAAAACATGCTATTTATGTTTAGGAGCAAAAATAACACCAGTGTAGCTGAATCAAAGAGAGAAGGATAATAAGTTGGAAATAAAATATTAATTTGAGCAAGAGCCAAATCATGCAGAGATTTATATGTCATGGTATGGGCTTTTAATGTTATTTTAAGTATGATAAAAAGCCATTGGAGAAGGAGATTATCTAGTTAATTCGAAAATGATTACTCATGATTTCATGTGGCTAATAAGCCAGATGTGGCAAAATGGTGATAAGAGGGAAATAAGGAGATGAGTTGGAAGGCTGTGTGAATGTTCCTGGAGACAGATACTAGTAGCTTGGATAATGCTCAGAGTGATGGCGATGATGTTAAATGGTCAGATTCTGAAATTTTAAAGTAGGACCAGTTGCATTGAGAGATGGGTTTGATGTGTACTATGAGAAGAAGCGAAGCCAAGGTAACAACAAGAATTTTGATCTGAACAAGTACTGGTGATATTTGCTAAGATAGGGAAGACCAGAAGAAGAGCAAGTTGGGTGATAGTCTGAGAGGCATCAATAGCTCCGTATTACACATCTTAACTTTGTGATATCGACTAGCTATTGAATGGAGAGAGTCTATATAGAGGTTTACATTTAAAATTCTGGAGACCAGGGGAAAGGTTGGGACTTGATATACAACTATTAAACTCATCTAGCTTGTGGGCTGCATTTACAACAGTTAACCTTACCTAGAGAGCAAGTGGAAATAAAGAGGAGTCCAAAAGACTGAGTCTCAGAGCGGTCCACAGTTTACACAGTTGAGAAAGTGGATCTAGAAAAAGACTGAAAAGAAACTGAGTAAAATATAAAGAAAACCAGAAGAGTGTTAACACTGTGAAGTACAGAAAATGATTTTGAAAAATTGAGATTGATTCATGCTGAAGCAAATAAACACAAAGAATTGAAATTGAAAACATGGAGGTGATGGGGATGCTATGGAAGTGATGAGTGGCCCTTATCAAACTAGGTGTAGTGCAGTGCTATGGTTCACTCATACCATTTTATCACAGTGTGTTCAAGAAAGAATGAGAGATAAAATGTAAAAAATAAGCATAGGTGACTATTTTGAGTAGATGTGCAATAAAAAGTTTTATAATGGTGATAAGGAAGTTTAGAGAGATTTCTACTTTTTTTTTACAAGGAAGAGATATTAGAAAATATTATAGCTGTGTGTGTGAGTAATTGTGTACATGTGCATATGAGAATTATTATCCAATAGAGAAGGAAAAATTAATAATGGAAAGAAGGAAGGGAAAAATATTTGAACTTGTTGAGTGTGGATGTGATTACTGTCCAAAGTAGAAGTACCTTCAGTCTATGACAAAAGGGCCTAGTTACACAATAAAATTAAGATAAGGAAAATTAAAACAAAGATAAAGATAACAAACTAAAATATGTGAAGAAAGGCCAATTCTTTTTTCATAAATATACACACACTAGTTAGAAACAATTTGTGCCAGTTGAATGTTTTACAAACAACAGGAGAAACAAATTATGGTAAATTCATAATAATATGTTAGATATTTTATAGAATGAAAATAAATATGTAACAATAACCACTCTTAAATATACATGAACAAAATTAAGGAACACAGAGAGCAAAATAAAAGAACACAGAGAGCACATTATAGTCATAGTATTCTTTCACTTATTTAAAAGGAATAAGGAATATGTATGGAATTTTATGTAAAAGATATTTGGAAAGATATCCAAAAGCTTAATAATGTTAACATGGAAAGAGAGGAGAGAACTTCTGCATTATGCTTTGGACCTTTCTGGGTTTGGCTTAGTGATTGACTTTGATATGTTTGTGAATATTTATATTTTTAAAAAATTAATATTGAAATATATAAGAAAAATAAAAAATTTAAATTTTAAATAAAATATGCAAGACAAATAAACAAGTGATAAACTGCTACCTTACACATATAAATACAATTAATATCTTCCGTCAGAATAAGAATCGGAAGGTAGACTGAACTGAAAATTACTACATATGCATATACATGCAGATACTGACCTATAAAATGAACAGATGGCACAAATAATAATCCCTACATTCAACATTAAAATACATATGCTTGTTATTTACTTGCTATACGTCAAACATTTTTAGATAGTGCAAATGTGAGCATGGGACTTCTATCTATTCTCGAGGAACTTTCAATCTACTTTTCTATAGAAAAGTAAACATGGAATTATAATTCAAAGTAATAATGTCTATGCCTATAATAGGATGGTTTCCATGACCACAAATAAAGAATAAACATAAATTGAACTTATAAAAATAGTGTCATTCATGCTGAGGCTCAGTAGGCAAGAAAAGAGAGAACATTCCAGGTAGCAATTAGCATACATGAGAGACCAGATAAATTAAGAATATTACTTGCTAAGGGACCTGTAATTTAGCTTGAATAATGTGTTCCTAATTCTTATCACAGTAAAGTTAACTGACTGAATTCGATTGAATATAAAGTCAGACTTGTTTGAAAAGATAGGTAACAAATATTTCATAAAAATGGCTAGATTAAAGAAAATATGATCATCTAAAGTAAAATAACAACCAGATACCATTTATTTTACTAATTTGGAAACTTCTTTTATAAAGGAAGTACCCAATGTGTTAGAGTTTGCCATTGAAATGAAGCTATTCCTTTGTTTCCAATGGGCAGGAAAGTTTTTTTTTTTTTTAAGATTTAAAGAAGTTTATTAGAAAGATAGAAATACAGAAAATAGAAATACAGCCCCATGCCAGAGTGGCATGGAGGGGTGACTTGAAATGAATATACCCGGGCAGGAAAGTTTTGCAAAATAAGACAAGAGCTTTAAAAACAAATGTTCCGGGCGTGGTGGCTCACACTTGTAATTCCAGCATTTGGGAGGCTGAGACAGGAGGAGCATGATTAGCAGACAGCCTCAGCTACTTCTTAGTGAGGCCCTTTACAACTCAGTGAGATCCTATTTCCAAATAAAGAATAAATAATAGGGCTGGGGGTATAGCTCAGCCGTAGAATGCCCCTAGGTTCCATCCCCAGTACTGAAAAAACAAAACAAAAAAACCCCACAAAAAACAAAAGACAAAATAACATAAATTCTTCTAATTTAGTAGTTTCTTTGTTGAGCAGCTCCTAAAAACTATTTCTAGTTTTAAAAAGAAACCCAAGCCAGGCATGGTGGCACATGCTTGTAATCTCAGCACTTGGGAGGCAGAGACAGGAGGATCACGCAGTTTCGAAGCTAGCCGTGCTGGCTTAAGAGACCCTGTTTCCAAATTTTATAAAGTATAAAAATAGGTCTGGGAGTGTAGCCCAGAGGTAGAAGGGTTTCCAGGAACCCCAGTACCACCAAAGAAAACCCAAAAATGTAAACAAGAACATCAATTTCCACAATACTTAAAAGTCAGAAGAAGTAGCCTGTCACAGCAACAAAAAATATTCAAGTAAACTACCCATTTTGCATCATTAAAAAAATGATAGCTAAGGAAAATTTAAAGTTCTCGGGAAAAAACTTTGTTGTGATGTAGAAATATGAAGTTTAAAAATGAAAACATAATTTTCATTTTAAAATGAGGTGCTGCAGATGAGAGGAGATGCAACAAAATGTGGACTGTGGTGATTTGGGAAGGAAAAACTAACAACAAGCTCTTTTATTCCCTCTTGCTGGTGAGAATTTCTAATCTTATTCCATATAAAAGCATCCCACATACTAACAAAAGTAACATTTACTAATTATCTAGGTTGAAAATATCTAGGCTTCTGTGATATCATTAAAATAATATTGCCAAGCCTGAAATACAAAGGACTGGCACTAAGAGTATGTTTTTACATTTTCTTAATTGTTCTTTCTTCAAAAGTACATCAAAGCTGACCCTTTACAATTAAATAAGAATGGACGATTTTTTTTAATGGGGAGAAAGAAGAAGGAGAGCTAGGTAGAATGTGTGTTTTGTTGTCAGCCTCACTAGAGTCTAAAACCCTGAAATCAGCCAACCCTACCTTTAGAATTTCTATCATCCTTCACAGATACAAAACAAAATAAAAAAAAGCTTGCATGTGAATTATGTGGCAATGTGATATGATAAAAATGATTTATTGAGTTTTAATTAGTATATATCCAAATATTTCAATTAACTTTTCAATAATGAGTACATCAATTAGGTGTAACTTTTTTTCTTTATACAAAGTTGAATTTTCACCACTTTATTTTCTCTCTGTTGCATTGTAAAATTTCAGTAATGAGGAAACATTCCAGGTGCATTAATTGTACAATTTTTATTATATAGTTCCCACTGTATAGTTCTCTTTATCTAATAAAAAGTTAACTTTTCTTTATGGCAATAAGAGGTTTTGTATATCAAGACAATTAGCTCCTTGCATAGCAAGTATGCTGTTTATATTTTGCGTTCACGGAATAATTTATTTATTGACATTGAGTGTGCGTGTGTCGTGTGTGTGTGTGTGTGTGTGTGTGTGTGTGTGTGTGTGTTGCCCTGAAAATTTTTCCAGTGCATTTCATTTCTTATGGTATACCCAGTTATGTATGCAGAAAAAAAAACCTAGTCATATTATCCTTCACTTTTGAATACCTCAACTTAACTCTGATTTTGGATTTTTAGTATTCTCCTACATTTCTTCACCTGTTACTAGGTGAGTTTGATTCACACCAGTATAAATCCAATCATTTCAAGTTTAAACTAGGTCATCCCAGAATTTCCTCCATTCTCCTGCCTCTCTATCTTGGGGAGGCAATAATCTTTGGGGAGCCATCTGGAGGGGCATGGTTGTTGGGGGAATGTGAATGGCACCTCAGGATGGCTATTATATTGGCAGATGGTGGGCCTCACTAAAATGCCTGCAATCCCCCAGCATGCAATAGTCCATGCTGCCATCTGCCCGGATTTCCTTTTGTTATAATCATGGGACCTCTTCTGGTCCCCTAGCTTTCTCTCACAACTTAACAACTGGTTATTTGTCAGGGTATTTTCTTTTTCTTTGCTGCCTCATTAATATCTGGGGTTATAGAAAGCTGGTGGGATATCCTCAGCTCCTTCCTCTGGACTTCCCAGTTGGTCTTGTGTTGCTGTGATACCAGTGACCACCCCTGTGGAGAGCCCTGAATTTCATAGTTCCAGACAAGAATAAGGAATAAGTTTATTTTGCTTCTCCATCTCAAACTTTTTTCTCTTACTCTAGAGAGAATTTTTATTTCCTTTTTGATAGCAAAACTGGGTCAGCATTGTTTTTTGATATTGTTTCTGCTTTTAAACTGGGTAACAGAAAAAGCAAAATCGACGTGATTCTCTTTGACTACTTTAGTTGTCTCCAAATTTCTGCCAGTTTGGCCTTATGTCCAATTAGATGGTTAAGCTGATACTATGGTAAACACGAAGAGAAACAGGCTGTATACTCCTGCTCAAATTTAAATATTTAATTCTGCACCAATTTTTATGTAGTGGGGTTCATTCATCTTCCGGAATATTCTTGCTTCTGTGTATATGCCTTTTTAAAACCTTTTTAAAACTTTTTTAATTTACTCCAAGATTTCATAAAAATTTAGCCATCTTTTCTTTATAGACTCAGTATTTTAAACATTTAAATTTTTGATTTGTCTGATATTTGTATTGTACACAGTGAGATAGAAATACAGTAACTAATTTCTCAAAATGACACTACAGCTATATAGTGGTTTAGATTTCTGGGAAGAAGATTTAGCCTGAAGTATTACTGACATGCCAGGTATAATCATTAATTTTATGATTAGGCTTATTAATCTCTGTTTAAAATAGATTCTTAACGCTGATCCTCAATGCTGACTGCATATTAGAACACTTGGGGAGCTTTAAAAATAACCCTGATAATTGGTTTCTGTCTCTTCATGGCCTGTGCATTGTGATTTTAAAAAGTATTTGTAGACAATTTTAATGCATCAAAGTTGAGAACTGTTAAGATAAGAGCCTGTTTTTGGGGAGGGGGCGAAAAGAATATGCATAAGTGAGATCCACTTGAGGTTTTTTTTCTAGAGAAATGTGGAGTGTGCATCCCAATCCACTGGGGGGCCTTTGAAACTCCGATTACTGGGCCCCTCTTTCAGGGTTTCTCGAATGATACCTAAGATTTTGCTTTCCTAAAACGTTCCTAGCTTATACTGATGTTTCTTGTACAGAAATCACAATTTTGAGAAAAGCTGCCATAGAATATAGGAAGGACTTTTTTGGAGAAAAGAAATTTCGATCTTTCATTTGAGCAGAAGTTATCAGTGACCACATTTTTTTTTTTTTTTTTTTTTTACTGGTAGATTTTATTTTCTCAATGAAATTTAGAAAAAAAAGGTTGTTGATAAAAAAAAAGAATATACACAAAATTTATTATAAATCCATGCTGGTTCTTTAAATGAGTTAAGGTATGATAAAATAAAACATTAAAAGTAGAAAATATAAGAAAATTAGAACAGAAGTAAAATATTAGGAAAGATAAAAGGGTAATATAAATGGGTTCATATACTTATGTTTTGCTATAAATTTGACTAAGCTTTCTAGCAGTAAACATTAAACAAGGAAACAAAATCATTGCAGGATTTAAAGTGCTCCTACATTATATATATAAAACAAGCCAGAAACTACAGTAAAACACATCACTGTCCTGTCATCAGACAGATGGAAATTTTCTCCATGTCTCCTTGACAAAGATGATGCTGTACAACACAGAATAATATATTCTCTCATATTACGTTTCTGATTAATATAAATGCTCTGCTGGTGAAAGTTTTGTTATTTTGTGATATTAATTTGCTAGTTACTTATTCACTAGGATTTGGAATCTTAAGTTCCCTAGGTTTTGGAATCTTAAGTTTTATTTTTGAAGGTGTTTCAGGCTGTATTTCCTTAGATGGTTCTAAATTCAATCCTAAGTGTGAGGAATTACTGTCCACTAAATTACATGAGAAGCAATGGTACAAAAGGCAATTCTGACACCATTCAGTCTTTATAGTCTCAATTTTCTTGGCTGGAGTCAGAGTAAAATTTTAAATTATTTTGGGTCTTTTTTTAACCTTTTGAGGCAAGAAGTCACAGACTCATTAGAGAACATGGTGCTAATTAAGCATCTTCTTCATAGAAAATAATATGCCATTGATCTTCATTATTCCTCAGATTCCAAATGTGCGAATTTGCCAACTTGTCAAAATGTATTTGTATTCCCAATGTCAATATCCTCAATCATTTTTGGTCATTCTTGGATGTGTGTTTTTGGAGAACATGAAAAAATCTGCATGATCAGTGCACATGTTCCCAGCTGAGGTGGGAATGGCAGCAACACTCTGCCATCTTATTTCTACTCCCAGACTGCAAACAAGTATCATTTTCACGGTGTTCTTACTATCCTATTATTCACATTTTTTGTGGATGATTTCTCTGTTTAAAATAGCCTTCAAGAATAGTGCTAAAGTGTTATTTAGTGTCCCTTAGCACAAGAAAGATACACTATGTAATGTGGAAAAAATGTTAAATATGCTTTATCTAAGCTTGAGTTGGAGTCATGAGTTCCATGCTAATTAATTAATAATATATTAATGCATTCAATATATTATACATACATAAATTAATTTATATAATATTTATATCTATGTTTTTTATTTTATTTTTAATATTTTTATTGATGCATTGTATTAATACATCTTAATGGGATGCAAGATGGTGTAGACATACATGCAGACATCACTCAATTAGCTCTTACCCGGTTTCCACCCATTCCCTCCCCCTCCCTCCTTTTCATGTTTGACTTGGTGATTGATATTGATATGTTTGTTAAAGTATATCATGTGCATTAGAGATTTTCCCTCTTCTTCCTCCCATCCCCTTATGTTTACATAAAATATTTATACAATATGCATATGTATTTATGTAAATACACATGAAATACTGTATCTTTAAATGGAAATACATAAAACAAGGTTGTATATCAATCTGTTGGCAAAAATGTTATGCCTAGAGACTTGCAAAATGAGTTTTTTCCCAGGAACAATGATTCAATATTTGCTAATTCTGTGCTCATGGTGACTTTATAAAACAAAACTTCTGTAACTCTAAAGAATCAACTATATATGTACAAAACTTGTCTTCTGAAGCCTATCTATATAT